>NW_024412376.1:121768252-121871748 GCF_014898765.1 Herpailurus yagouaroundi | reverse complement strand
CGGACCGCGAGATCGTGACCTGGCTGAAGTCGGACGCTTAACCGACTGCGCCACCCAGGCACCCCTTAACAAATTTAACTCTTAAAATAAATCTTGCCTATAGGAATTTCAGGATTTGATCTTTAGAACTAAGGATCAAGGCAGACTTTGAGAGATAATTACCAAGGATATGATTTCATAAAGAGAATTGGAGAGAGCTTGGTTTCTTACTAATATTGAGAAGGCTTCTTTTTCTCAGGTTTATAATCTTAAGCAAGTGATTGCTTCTAACTTTTAGACACTATCTCCATTTTTGGCTAGGATCAGTAACTCTTCTTTTCCTAGTTCATCTGAAAAAATAAAGCTGAATTTATTAATGATGAATTAGCTTAAGACCATTGCGCACTCTTCGACTGGTGGTCTCTAATCATAGTAACCTCTTTACTTAATACCTCAGTTATGTTCCTTTTTTTGGAATGGACTGAAATTCCAAAGCACTCTATTTTTATAAAGGTTAATTATCTGCTGCATTGAAATTGCAGTCCTATTTTTTTTCTGCTTATTCTTCAACTATAATACCAGTTTTCTCCTGGAAATTTCAAATGTGGATGATGTTGGTAGAAAAGTCAGTGAAGGACATGCAATCCAATTCTGTTGTCTGGCTGGAGCACCAGGAGATGCATCCATGTGCTATGTAATCTTAGCTCATCATGGAATACTATTTACCAAATTGCATTTTATCATTATACCTCTGACCTTTGGGAAGCACTGCCAGCATCGCATTGTGTGTGTTCACCAGACTCTACTTCCTTTACTTCCTGGAACACAGTAGGACTATCTTTTAGTTAGGTGGGTCATCTGACTGCGTTCTGGCCAATAGGATGTGGGCAGAAGTAATGTGTACCTGAGCCTACTCCAATTTTAAGGCCCTTTCTCTCCTCTTATCTGCCAGCCAAATGGAGATGATTCCATGGAAACTCTAGGGATTCTGGAATATGTAGACAGAAGTAGTTGAGGCCCTGAATGATAGTGTGGACAGAGTTCTCTCCCCACCCCTCACAACCCTTTTTACACAGTACTATAAGTGAGAAATAAAGTGAGAAGAGGGAAAGTAAGAGAAAGTCATGAGTAAGACCAGTTCATAAGAGAATAGCCAAGGGCCCTGTAATATGAGATTGAGAGCTGCATACAAGAAATAGGATCTGACATAGCTTACCACTTAAAAACACATATAAATCAGGAATGAAAGGAAAACAAGAAAATGCAAATAAGATTATGTTTCAAATTGTCATAAGGGGAGAGACAGAGAGTGAGAGGGATCATGAAATAAAGGTGATACTTCTGTTGCGTTGGTTTGAAACCATTTATAGTCTATTAGGGAGGAAGGTTCCATGGGGCAAATGGGCTAGATCAGAGTGACTGGCTACGTTTTGCTTTGTAAAGTTCAGCGCGTAGTCATCTTGGGTGGTGGAGGTGAGGCTATACAAATAGGGTGGCCAAGGAATTTATCATCCAAACTGGTAACTTTTGAGGTAAAAATCTTGCTACTTAGTTGTCCTCAGAAAATACACATAAAACTGTTGTAGGCAAACAAAACTGGTATATTAGTGAGGGTTCTCCAGAGAAATAGTACCAGTAGGAAATATCCATATGTATATCTGTATCTGTATATAGAGAGGGAGAGAGAGAATAAAAAATTCAGAAATAACAAAATGAAAACCACCAATTTAATAAGTAGTATTTGATAAGTTTATTGTGCATATAAGAATAGTTCACAAACTGGGAGTTTTCAAATTGATAACAGATACAAAGCTAAGGGGCATACCATTACAGGATGGCTTATAAAATGAAAATAAGGAAGTTATTTAACCTTTGCAGTGATTGGTTATCACGATGGGAATTTCCAGATGGCCAGGAATTAGTTAAAAGTGCTTATATTATACAGTTTTTAGGAAGATGACTTAATTTCTTTTATGATCATCAGGGGCATTTATAAGAAATAGCCTAAGTTAAGTTTCACTTGTTTTGCAGAATAAGCTAAATTAAGTTTCGCTTATGTGGCTTAAATGGTTTTGTCTGCTCAGGGAATTTTCAAGTCTGGTCTCCATTTTATATTTAATTTAAAAAATATATATCCACATACATATGGAAATGGGGGGGGGAGTGGGGAACAGAGAGCGAGACAGAGAGAGACACAGAGAGAATGAGAGATTTCTGTTAAGGATTATAGTTCTTATGATTGTGAGTCCATAGCCATTGGCTACAGTGTAGCCCAGAAGGCTGGGTACCCATGAAAGAACGAATGTTATAGTTCAAGTCCAAAGGCTGTTCGCTGCCAGAATTCCCTCTTCTGGAGAGGGCAGTCTTTTTCTATTAAGACCTTCAACTGACTGGATAAGACCCACTCGCAATATGGAGAATAATCTGCTTTACTCAGTCTACAGATTTAAATGTTAATTTCATCTAAGAAAATACCTTCACAGTAACATCAGATGTGTTTCACCAAATACCTGGGTACTGTGTCGTAGCCAAGTTGACACATAAAATTAACCATTATACCTGCATATATGGTTAATTGATATAGAAAGGATGCACCTGACCAGCAACCCTTTGAATTTGCCCTGTAAGCATGATGTGTTTGGCTCAGGGTTTCAAAAGTTTTCAGTCAACATTTTAAATTGGAAGATTCCACAGGCAGACAAAATGTATTCACAATTCTAAGCTTCTGTTAAACATCAGTATACCCACTCGACTGGGTGGGTCCTCATTGCCTCATGGCAACAAATGGCTAGAAGTCAGTGGCATCTGCCTCCTTAGGAAGGGGTTTGCCCTCAGTCCTTTCCCATGTCCCTAGTACATCACACTTAGTTTCTTATACCCCACCATCATCACCCACTTGTATGTACTGCTTGGATCCTGTAGGTATTTCAGTTTTAAATCCTGGCCATATAACTTGCATGTAATGAAAGTGGATTGAAAAATCCCTCTGATGCTTTGCCCTATAGTTAAAGATAATAATATTAAAGATAATAATATTAATGAAATAAAGTGAAGCAACTTGAGCTGCTCAAGAGAGTGTACAGCCATCTTAGATAGAGGCCCATATTCTTAACACAGGTACTTAGAATATATAATTTAGCACAGTGAACTCTTAATTTACCTGGGAGCCTTTGACGATAAAAGCAATAAAAGGGAAGTCTTTTCTCTCTTTGTAGTCTTCATTGTCCAAGGAAAGCCAATTTGAATGTTTATCTGGCCTGTCACTATAGCCTATATAGTGATTTTAATGGAATATATAATAGAAACTCTAAGATAACTCATATGGAAAAATAAGAGTGTTGACTAGTTCTCTTTAGAATTGTCATTCAATATTTTTTTTTATTCTAATGGAGAGCTTTATAAGAAAGGTGAATGGAAAAATGCATCTGTGTGTTATAGGGAAAATAGGACTTTTAAGGTTTTGACAGCCTAAAATTTCTTAATAATGAGATTCACAATTGATCTGTGATGTATTTTCTTATCCATATATGTGAGCAAATATGAACTTATTTCTTTGGGTCACTGCTTTCTGTGACCCTGTTCTAAAACGCTTTTAAGAAGGTTCTTTTGGTTTGGCAGAAAATATAAAGTACCTTAGAAATGCATATAAGAGAATCCGTTCAGATGTTAGCAATTCAGTTGAACTAATGTACTAGTTTCTACCTGTCAAAAGCTTTCAGGGAAGAATGCCGTATATCGGAGATAGTCCTAAGGTCTAGAGCAATTGGACTCCTCCCTTTTCCTATTCATTATTTTCTGGTTTCTTGCAATTTAGTACAAAGTCCAATTTTTCTTAATAGCTTTGGTTGATTAACTGCCAGCAGCAGTAGGGAGTGCAATGGTAGTAGGGAAGGGTAGTGGAGCCTTCAGAGAAGAATCAAACTGTTTAGGTGTCAGTGGAAGATCCATGGACATTGAATTTTGTGAGTTTATCTGTATAATGAACTTTTGTGTGCTTAGCTTAGGGATGAAGGAAGAGAAATGAGGTGTGTGCAGTATGTCTGGTGAGAAGGTAGGGCAGTACAATAGCTGGTCTTCAGCTTGGCCTCAGGCTTAGGTCTGATTGCTGCAGAAAGGGAGGCATAATTCTCATTTTATGCCTGGAATGCTGTCTGGGTCTCATACAACAACGTAGAATTTTGGCATTGGGAGGGATTTGCTGCTTTGGGATGTACCAGAGGAAAATACCTCATCAGGGGTCAAGAGAGTGGACTTAAGGGCTTATGACCTATTATGTGCAAGGCAGTTGGTCACAGCAGACACTAAATAGGGGCTTGTTAGGAGAAGTCCCCTTGAGGGGTGTGTGTGTGTGTGTGTGTGTGTGTGTGTGTGTGTGTGTGTGTGAGTGTGTCGGTGAAGGCAAATGGGGAACGCTTTGTAAGAAGCCAACTTTCTAGAATTAGATAAAATGTTTCTTTCTAGAATAAAATTCTTTCTAGAATCAGAATAATTTAGGTTCTATAAGACTACTCTTATATTGGAAAAACTAATTAATCTGGCCATTAAAAAAATCTAATTTTTTAATGGTGTGCCCCACTGCTGCATTCTAATAAACTATGAATCAAAAGAGTACTCATAATCACAAGTGTATAGCTGGAATTTTGTCCCCAAATGAAAGTGTCTTTATGTACTCCACTTCCCCTTTGTACATTTAATTTTGAATTTATATATAGTACAATTTCTCTTTTTTAGGACAGTTTCATGAGTATTAACAAATGTGTGTAGTAGTATGATAATCAACAATCAGAACAGTCCCATCACCCCTAAATTCCTTGGTGTTTCCTCTTGGTAGCCAACACTTCCCCTTTGAATTATAAACAAAACTGTTTTTCTGAACTTTTCTGAATTTTCCAAAATCTAAACCACTTCTTAGTTGAGAGAAATGATACAGTAATATAGGTCTCTGGTTGATCACCTCTTATTAATTTGTTCTGACTCTTGTTTGGTTAATAAGCAAGAGTCTTTTGCATTTTTAACCCAAGCTGGCCAGAGTTATGTGAGTAATTTCACCTTTAAAAGCTCAGTCACTGGTCTTCAGGGAGTGGGTAACTCCTGAAAATTTAACTAGAATGTAAATGAAGGTTTCATAGAGATTTGTGAGTCTCTAATCAAAAACAACCATAAATATTTCTTATTTAAATTAATAAGACTTCCCATGGGTAAGTGTTTAGATGTTCTGCTTCTGGGCCTGTAAGCCATTTAGGAGTTACCAGAACATTCCCTGCCTGCTTTTCTGTGCCTCAGGCTACTCTGTTGTAAAAGCCTTTCAGAGCAGTCTAGAAAAAAACCTGACTCCCCTGTACAGGGAATCCTTGGAGTTATCCTTGTTGGCTTAACAGGAGCTTAGAAGCTCCCCCCTGCCTTTTTCCCCCCAAATTATGAACATTTAACATATTCATTCATTTCTAAGACTATTTTTCCTTCTCCTTCTCCTCCTGCTCCTCCTTCTTTTTCTTCTTCCTCTTCTTCTTCCCCTTCCTCTTTTCCTTCTCCTTGTGTCCTTCTTCTTTTTTGGCTATTTCCACCCCCGCCAGACAACGTCCCTATGGCCAATGAAGTGATATTATACCCTCTGAATATAACAACTAAAATTCAAAATACAGAGGAAATTACAAAATGAAAAAAAAATGTATGAAGGTGCAGATTTGGATTATCAAATAGATAATCTTATCAGCAGATTATCAAATAGATGAAAGGTTCATGCACACTATTCATCCCCTTCCTTTTTTTTTAGACTTGGGTCTTAAAAGCTGGCTATAGAATTTACTTTGTAGGGATGCCTTACTTATGTTAAAGTATCAGAGTGTGTTCGGCCAGACTTCTGCTTTTCTAGGAAGTTGTTAAAATACATAATAAATAATATTAAATTCGAATAATGAATAACGAATAATGTTAATATTCGTTAACAACTTCATAGTTGTAACTTAAGGCAAGAAAGGATAGAAATTCATTCTATTTTTGGAGACTATTTAAAATTTTTGTGTTAAAATATTTGATTTTAAATTTTAAAATTAACATTTCCTCAAAGAGAAGAGAGATTTTAAAAATACCTCCTCATCTTTAGCAATGTTCCCTAACTGTACAATACTTTAGCACTTTTGGAGGTGGGACAGTTACATCAGTGTTTCACACTTAAGATAATAGCATTTTATGTATCGTCAAAGTATTTTGTCATTAAATCCCTCAAATGTCAAACTTTAAATTAAGGCCTTAAATATAAGCACAGATTTTCAAGATATCCTAATTCAGAAATTTGGGTTCTGTTGACTATCAGTTGCTATAGGCCCTGCTTATCTGTTCACACTTAACATAGATAAAACAATTTCACTGACAATAAAAGTTACAAATGTACATTTTGCTTTTCACAAGACAGTTCTGAGTAGGAAAGATAAGCTAAATCAGAAGAAATGAGAACCAATGAGAATCTTCTACTGAAAGATTAAATAAGAAACCTGATTATGGTTGGAAAATGTTAAATTATCTCCATAATATTTATATTTCAGCAGCTATCTTGGAAGGAGCAAATAGGGAGAACTTTGTATTATGCTGCATTTTTGTGAATTATAGCTATTCTAGAAGGGACTTGTACTAGCTACAGGTAGTAATAATAAAACTATGATAATAATGATTCCAATTTTCTAAAGTAGAGATTGAGTTGATATAACCCCGTAAAAAAAAAGTCCTTCACAGGTATTGTATGGAGGGAGAGATTAATAAACACATTTTATGGGTACAAGCAGCATTTAATGCAATTGCTATGTTCCCAATGGGACTAGTCACAAGATGGAGCCCCAGGGATTTTTCTTCACAGCTGATCTAAATCTGCACTTTATATTTTTCTACTTTGTCCAAAATTGGATCCATCTTCTTTTCCTTTTTGAATCTATATCTCAGCAAAAGACCTCACTGTCTGTCCACTTGTCTCCTCCTTTCATATCTAACCTCTCCTTTGCCTTTCTACCAATAATAACTTAGTTCAGAGCCTCATCATTTTCTGCCCAAATTGTTTTCCTCTGTTATTGATTTTCTTAATATGCCCTTCCCCTCACTACAATTTGGGTACCTTTCCAAATTATAAATATGATGATGACATACCTTCCATTAATTTCTTGGTTCATTCATTATTCCAGCATTTATTGTGCATCTATTGTTGCACTATTCTGTGTACTGGATACATAATTGTGAATACAAGAATTAAGTTTTATGTTCTCAGAATCTATGAGGGGCTATAGGCAACAAATACACATAAAGTAAATAAATGTAATTTATCAGATACTGATAAATGCTATATAAAGGAAATGGAATAGGGTAATATGACAGATTTGCAATGGTAAAATAGGCTACATTAGGTAGATTGAAAAAGAAAGTCTTCTCTAAAGAAATGACATTGAATGTGTTTGCAAAACAGAAGAAAGTTGTTCTGGATGGAGCATAGTGAGAGCAAGGGAGAGGATAGAAGGGGGTGAAGTCAATCAGAGAAAAAGGCAAGGTCTAGGACATTTGGGAGCTTAAAGGCCAAGGCAGTAGTTACAACTTTACTCATCTGTCATTATTGTTCCCTTGATCTCTTTTGCTTCTTGACCAGTGAGATCTCATTGTATTGCATTGAACATGCTTTTGCCTACTCTGTGAGTCCCCACTTTTCAGTTGGTGGGACTCAACTTTGATGTTGGGTCATTGCCACCAGGTATCTGTTGCTCATTCCTGAAGGCCCCCCATTACTCGCTCTTGTAATACCTTGTGTGCATTATCTCAAAGCATCACAGCACTGAATTGCCATGTTATTCACTTATTTCTTCTTTCCTTTATTTATTTTTAAATGTATTTTTGGATTTATCATAGAGATTAGGTTGTGAACTTCTTGAAGGCAGAAATCACATCTTAGTCATAGTGGAGTCTCTAGCACCTAGAACCTAGCACAGCATCTGGCATATAGTAAACATTCAACATATGTTTGTTGAAATATGAATAGGGAAAAATTTAAAATTGCAGTACAAATGACAATAACTAAATGGAACTTTACATTGATGAACATACTTTATTTGAGCCTACACTTGCATTAGGTGGGACCAGGAATAAAATATGTCTAACTTCCTTATTGCTATCAATATAAATCCAGACCTCTTTCTTGTGATTCGAAGCTTGTCAAAATCTGGTCCCAACTACATTCCCAACTCAAGCCATTTTCTTTAACTCTCAATGCTTCTACCATAAGGAACTGATTTCTCTCATTTCACAGCATGCCTTATCATGTCTTCTAGTCTTCATGTTTATAGTTCAGTCTCTCTACAATTTATTTCTTACATTGGCCTTTTGGGCATCTCCAATTTATTTTCAATGACTTAGATCCAATGTCACTACCATGGAGACTCCCATGAATTAGTAAAGAGACCCTCATGAAGAGATAGTTTTTCTTTCTATCGTGTTCAACAGCTGTCTGTACAAATTATAGCATGTGCCATATATCTCTGCTCATATCACTATGGTAGTGCATTATATTTATTTATAAGTATGTCTTTCCAATTAGAATCTCTGAAATTAATAATGGTGGTTCACTAGTTTAGCATCAGTGCTTAGCCTAGCATAAATTTGATGCTTAATAAATTTTAGTTGAATAAAAAAATTTTTAAGAAAACTAAGTAAACAATTCTGGAATAAGCTTTAAGATTGTTTTGACTCTGACATCAGTACTTTTCCTGGTAGACCAAGGTGCCCCAGGGTATTTCATTTTTTAAAAAATTAACATGTACCTTTAATCATATCCACATATGAGCCTTTCTCCTTGGCCACCTCAGCATCTCATCACAGGGATGATGTGTCTTTCATAGATGGTATTTTTTTTTTAAATGTTTATTTATTTTGAGAGAAAGTGCATGCATGAACTAGTAGGGGGAGGGACAGAGAGAGAGGAGAGAGTAAAACCCAATCAGGCTCTACACTGTTGGCATGGAGCCCAAAATGGGGCTCAATCTCATGAGCCATGAAATTGTGACCTGAGCTGAAATCAAGAGTCAGTTGCTTAACCAACTGAGCCACCCAGGCACCCCAAAAGGAGACACTTCTAATAATTACATTGGGACAACTTGAATAAATTGGGACCATGTAGGAACTCTACCTACATGGTAGAGAGAGAGAGAGAGAGAGAGAAATGAGTGGGTAAGGGGCAGAGAGGGGGACAGAGAGAATCCCAAGCAGCCTTTGCTCTTGGGAGCCCAATGTGGAGCTCAATCTCTTAAACTGGGAGATCATGACCTGAGCTGAAATGAAGAGTCAGACCTTTAACTGACAGAACCACCCAGGTGCCATATAGATGGTATTTTTAACCTAAGCTTGCTTCAAGAATTAGTTTGCTTTATCATTTTAAGTATCGGGGCAATGATATAAATGTTTTAGCACAAAGTTAATTTACAAATAATTGTATTCAACAATACAACACAGAATAATAATAATACATAAAGCATAATATTAGTTACACAAAACCTTGTATACTTTTGAATGCCCTGATTTTGCAACTACTTCTGCTTTTCTTCACTTTCATGGGGATAGATGGAACATAGGTGCTCTGAATCTGGATTAATCTGCATAACAACATAATATTAAGAGTTTTAGATCACATATTAAGAGTTTTAGGTCCAGATATGTCAAGGTGTTAATAGCTCATTAGATATGGTTTGTTCAATATCCTTAAGTAATTGAGAACTAGTTAATTGCACGTGGTTGTTTAGGACAAAATTCACCATGGCTCTCCTGTACTTCTGTATATCATGCATCTAAGGCATTGACTACTGTTTGTTCTGAAACATCTTTTCAAAGATGTTTGTATAACATTCAACAGTGAAAAGTGGTGCTACTATTTCTCTCTAGAGCAAGGATTAGGCATGATTACTGCTTATTACAAAAGATTTGGGTTATGTAGGCTCATGCCTCTTCTTCTGTAATCCAGTGTAGAGCAGGCATCTTCTGATCCTCTTCACATGGGGCATTTGGGGCTCTGGCAACTGGCAAAAAAAATTGCTGATCCTATGGCTACTGCTTTTGCTGTGTGTAATAAATTATCTTTTGTCTCTGATCCAGGAGTTTCATGTCCCTTACTAACACCCATGAAACTGTGTCAGGCTAACTTTTAGTTTGCAAATTGGATAAAATTTTAATCTCAGACCCTTCACAGTTCTTGACAGGTGGCTTTTGGGGCCTTCCAAAAGGTGGAGACAGGTGGGAAACTCCAAGGACCTGGAAGATTACAAAGTCACTAAATGGAGGAGTCTGGATCCTTAAGTGACTATGAATCAGAGCTCCCCTCGTAACCCCCCCTCATTGGACTGTGATGAAAGTGTAGGAAAAAGAAATCTTTATTAGATTAGACTTTTTCAGATTTTAGGGTAGTGTGTTACAGTAGTGAGTGTTTCTTGATTAATACACACACTATGGTCAACTTCATATTTAAAGTCTTTTTAAGCTGTTAAAATAGATTTAACAGTTATTTAGAAACTCATTATACTAGTGTGATTTTATTTTGACCTATCTTTCACAGGGAATTGGTAATATTTCCCTATCCAATTAAGACTAACCAGTTCCATGTCTCAGTCATGCTGTTTTAATCGCTTACTCTCTAAGTTTTTCCTGTTCTTTTCCCTCATGTCCTCTTTTCCCCATTTCTTTCATCACTTTTCATGTTACTTCAGGGGATTATGCATCCCTCCAAATCACTCTGAATCCAATTAATATATAACTAAGGCTTTCCAGCCAGCCTGCAGAGCCCTAAAAGTGTATTCTTCCTTCTATCAACACTTTTTATTTTTTGCAGTTTCTCCCTCATACTTCCACTTTATTGGAGTTGTGCGCTGTGATTACACAAAATAAGTGGGGTTTTGTGTTTGTTCTTTGATGAAGTTACTGTTTCATACTAAATCATTCTTTGGAATCAGCCCTCTACTTCAATATAATGTACTATAGCTTTCATTAAACTGATTTTACTTCTATTAAACTTCTCTTCATCTCTCTAGGTGGCATGATATATATAGAGCCTAATGTACTCATCATTTATGCAATAAATATTTATGAAGTGCCTACATAGTTCTAGACACTGTAATGCAACATAGATAAAACCAACAAAAAGCTCTGAGGTATGGAACTTACATTCTAGTAAACGAAGATACAAAAAAAATGCAATGTATATATATTCAAAGGATAATACTTTCTTCATAGGAAAATTAAACAGAAAAGGGATGCGGAATTATGGTGTTGGTAGGTGGGAGGGACTGGACTGCAATTATCAGTAAGATGTTTAGAAAAAGTATCACTGAGAAAGTGGCATTTGAGTGGAGACCAGCAGGAGGTGAAATAGTGAGCCATTCCAGAATCTAGGAGAAGTGTATTGTATGTACAGAGAAGAGCAAATACAAAGACCCCAAGATGTGATTATCTTGACTTGTTCATGAGCAAGAGAGAGGCCAATTTGGCTAAGATAGGGGATAAGGATAGAAGGTAATATCCAAGAGGTAGTGGGTGGCCAGACTGGTTAGACTTTTTTAAGCCTATACTCTGATTCTGCCTTTTCAACCGAGACAGTTAGGAAGCCATTGAAAGATTTTGATCTCAGTGACATTATCTTACTTATGTCTTATCAGGACCAGTTTGGCTATTTTGATAATAACCCATAGTAGGCAAAGGTGGAAGCAGGATGAAAGTTTGGAAGGCTTTTGTAAATAATCCAAGTATAACCTGGAAGAGGGCATTAGAAGTGAAGGTAGTAAGAAGTGGTTATATTTGGGATATATCTTGAAGCTATGGCTTTCAGGATTTGCTGGTGGATTGGGTGTGAATTGTGAGAAAAAGAGAAGAGGCAAGGATGACATTAAATATTATGTCATGAACAATGGGCAAGATAGTGTTGCCGTGAACTGAGATTTAGAACATGGCAAGATGGGATATAAGAATCTCAGTTTTGGAAATGCAAAATTTGAGATATTCAAGAGATAGGTGGACATATCAACTAATTAGGTGGACAGGAATCTGAAGTCTAGGGAAGAGATCTTGGGCTGAGGAAATACAACTTTGAGATTTGTCAATGCAAAGTATGAGGCTAGATTAACTTGCCAAGGGAATAGGTGTAGACAGAGAAGAGAAGGGGACCATCTGAGTTCAGATACCCTCCACATTAAGAGGTAGGAGAGGTGAGAAGAGATTAGTGAAGGTGGCTGCATTAGTCAGGGTCCTTCAGAGATATACTAATTTGAGTTTAGAAATAGCACTCTAGTCATAGTGTGGCAGATGGGTAGGAAGGGAGCAAGTTCAGGTGAGAGGTGATGAGAACTGAACCAGGAATGTAGCAGAGTAGATGAAGAGAAGGAGTTGGATTTCATTATGATGTAGGGAATGAATGTGATTAAATATAACCATATAGCCAGTAAAGTGGCTAATTGCATATGGAAGGTGATGGAGAGAGCAGAATCTAGGGTAATTTGCAGATATGTGTATGTGGCAAAAAGATGTCAAGAATATAGGTGTAGAGGTTTAGGAGGGGGTATGTCAGGTTTAGGTTTGTGTATGGTGTAAGAGGAATCTGTGCGATATCAAAGTGGGGGTGGCTATCATACTGACAGAAATGTGGGTCTGCAACTCAGGCATGAGATCTGGCCTGAATACAGATTTGAACATCACTGGTATATTTCTGATAGTTGAGATGGAGAAGCAAATGGGATAACAAGATAAGAAGAGGATAAAATCTCCAGGTATTGCTAGAAATATGCCAGTAGAATAAAATTTGATTATCTAAAAACCAATTATTAGCACTGTAATAACTAGAATCCTTTTTGTGTATGTGAGAGAGAAAAATAGTAAATTTTAAGGAGAATAGCACTACCAATCAGCACTTATTGGTGATTTGAAAATAGTTACAACAGTCTGTATACATGGAAGTAAGTCCAAATCTGAGTTATTTTATCTATTCTTATGACAGAACAATGAAAAACCCTTCCTATGGACAAATCTAAAACATCTCAAGATTTCGGCCATCAAAGAATAATGAAATTCATCCAATATATTCTATTTACAAAAATAGAATGCCTAGTAGAAAATTTCAGAAGGGTTATTCCTACACGTAATAAAAATATTTTCTCAGTTAATTATGCCAGTTATTTATTTAATCAACCAGATCAATCACTCAATCAATGAATTCTCAATCTCTAATGACTTTAGTTTAAATTTTAGGGTGTGTTTATACGTGTATATGTGTGTGATATGCGTGTGTGGGTGTGTGTATATGTATGTATATATGCATACACATGGCTTTTACATCACATCTGGAATAATTACAATTTCTTAAAGAATATGGTATTAATGAAAACACAATGTAATTCCTTTTCTGAGAAAATAGCCAGAGAGCACAGTAATTTTCCACCTATCTGATTGATAGGCATGCTGTGATGGCAGTACCTCTCAGCACCTCGCTAGAATTCCAAAGGTTAAACAGACTTGAAGAAATAGCATTCATTTTGCGCTGTACAACTTTCTACTCTATCACACTTCGTACCAATTTAATGCCATATCCCTAGATTCTTCAAAATGAAAGAAGTGACACATTTCACAGGGAACAAGAAAGCAGAGATTCTGGGAAACCTCTCTCCTGCCTGCTTTTCAGTTCCTTCCATGGTGACAGGTGCTCCCATGACTCTCTCAGCAGTCAGGATTCAGGCCACTGCAGAAATGGAAGGAGACTCAAGATTAGTCCTGACACTTAGAGCATGACAATACCTTGTCAACTTCCCCCCTCTCTTTTTTTGGGGGGGGGGTGAGAAAATCCACTTTTTTGGAATGACCCTAGTCTTGACCCACTCTATACAAATAGGATTTTGCTAGACTTATAAAAACATCTTAGAAAATTGTAACTTCATATGACACTAATACAACAGAGACTTTGGGCATTTATTCCTGTAAGTGACAACAAAACAAAATATGGGGCTTAATTCTTCCTTACATTTCCTGCCTTGGTTGGTGTTGGATCTTCTTTCCTTTTTTTTTTTTTTTTTTTTAACAGTCCTGCTGCAGCACTGTCAAGTGGTGATTTTCTTCTGTCGTCTCTCAGGAGACTGCAGATCTATGCATAGAGGCTTTTCTTGAGGATAAATTCTAATTTAGAGTGCGTAGTGATGTCTGTTTCCTATAGGGAGAAAGTCACCCCTTCATCCTTCCATTCTTCATCCTGCTTGCCTGCCTTCTCCCTGTAAATCGTTTCTAGCCCTCTCCAAAACTGTGCTTCTTTTGGACATATGTGATCCAGTGTGTATGTAGAGTAGGACCAAGGCCTTTTAGAGCTGGCAGGCAAGTTACAGATCATGAAACGGAGATGCCTCATTTTACAGATGAAGGAACAGAGACTCAGAAAGCAGGGGGTGTGGCTCAAGTCACACAGGCTGTTTAGTGGCAGAGTTTGGATTGGAACCCACATTTTCTGATTTTCATTTTAGTATTCTATATACAACCCCACCTAGGCAAAGCCAAACTTTACATGCTATATATTCGTGGATAAAGAGGTTTTTGTTTGTTTGTTTGTTTTGTTTTGTTTTGTTTTGTTTTTTTGTTTTTTTTTTTAGATGGCTCTTAGTGACCATACTTCTCTCTCTTCCTGACCTTCTACCTTTCTGACAAGGGTGATGTGCACAGCATTTTGCCTTGTTGCACCCAGGCCTTTCAAAGGTATGTTGCTTTGCTCGTGTGGTGGCCTCTCCACGTATGGAGGTGGGAAGGAAGGATGTGGAGAGGCAGTTAGAAGATACTTTTAAAAAAATTGGAGGGGCACCTGGGTGGCTCAGTCGGTTAAGCGTCTGACTTTGGCTCAGGTCATGATTTCATGGTCTGTGGGTGTGAGCCCCAGCTGTGCTGACAGCTCAGAGCCTGGAGCCTGTTTCAGATTCTGTGTCTCCCTCTTTCTCTGACCCTCCCCTGTTCATGCTCTCTCTCTCTCTGTCTCAAAAATAAATAAATGTTAAAAAAAATTAAAAAAAAATTGGGGGGGCACCTGGGTGGCTCAGTTGGTTGAGTGTCCAACTCTTGATTTCGGTTCAGGTCATGATCTCATGGTTCATGGGTTTGAGCCCCACGTTGGGCTCTGCTCTGACAGTGTGGAGTCTGCTTGGGATTGTCTCTTCCTCTCTCTCCGTCCCTTACCTCCCCTCTCTCTCTGAAAATAAACATAAGTAAACTTAAGAAAAAAATTAATGGTTATTTTTGAGAGAGAGCAAACAGGGGAGACACAAAATCTGAAGCAGGCTCCAGGCTCCAAGCTGTCAACACAGAGCCTGACATGGGGCTTGAACTCATGAACCACAAGATCATGACCTGAGCTGAAGTTGGACGCTTACCTGACTGAGCCACTCAGGTGCCCCTGGAAGATACTTCTATAAGGCTTGATTTAGGAAGGAGAGCATATCTCCCTTATGAGGAGATGCCAAATGTGACTTTTGATAGAAGAGCTTTGAAAAGTAAATAAACAACAAAAAGACCTCTTCCATAGTCCTCTCAACATGAAAAACCCACAGGTACCTGTATACCATCAGGCACAGATTGCTTTTCTGAACTAGTTGAAGGCAGATAAAGCTGAAATGGTTCCCTAAAGACTTGGTTATCAATTCATTTGTTATTTGGATATAAATTTATGCATTCAGAAATATAATCCAAGAAGCATTTTGTAAAAAATCTCTTTCCTAAGAAGGTGACAGTTAGCCATCTCATGGAGGACTAGAGATGTTAAAAGTTGAAATGTTAAGTTCGGGTCCTAGCTCTGCTTCAAAGCATGTGAGCTCACACAGGTCAGATATCCCTCACAATTTATATTCTCATCTAAAAAATATCACTAATACCATGCTGCATGTATTTCAGCTATCTGTAGAGAAAATTGTAATAAATACATGTAAAGACATTGAACCTCAAGAAAGAAAATTCATAACATCATTACCACTACAAAAGAATGAGATACATTCAAAATCATTCAACATAAATTAAAATATTCCCAAATAGAGACTTTATTTTCCTGTACATCCAAGGTCACAATTCCCGGCCTTTCTTTCCCCCAAACCTGAACTGATATCCTGGCAGCAAGGGCCAATCTAGGTTTTATAGAGCCAATACATATAAAATCTGGGGAGCCCTCTGAGGAAAAGGATACAATATATGGCACAAAAGTGAATATTCATTTATAATGAGAAATCACAATAAATGAAAACAATTTTTCAAAGATAACAAATATCAGAAACATTATATAATTTAAAAAAATAACATGTTTTCAGTAATTTATTACCTGGTACAACTAACTCTATATTTATTAACTACGCTTTCTAGCTGTATGATTTTGATCACCTCTTCATATGACAACAATTTTATAAAATAAATTTCTATAAAGATAACCTCTATTTAAAAGTTTTTCTCTACGTGGTCAATGGGAATTTCTTTTTTTCATTATTGAGAGTTGGGTTGCACAAGACACATGACTTCATACACAGATATTCTTGCTGTTTGTAGGATTGCTATGACTTAGTGCCCTACAAGATGGGGAAGCTAGTACATTCTAGTCCTTGTGATAGTGTGGGGTGTATACGTAATTATATATATTGTAGTATTGTGTATATTCTTGATAAATGAAATTTCATGTCGACTCAATTCAGTGAGAGTTGAGCTTACAATTTTACATATCTAATGATTGTAAGAATTATTTTCAGACTAGCTTCTGGATTTTTATATTTCTCACCTCATTTTTTTCTCCTCTACAAATGTAGTTCTGATGTCAGAGGTCTCAGGACATGACCTATCATGATGCTATGTCTGGTCCTGCATTTTGGGGTTAAACTCATCAGGTCAGTTGTCAGTAGAGTGTGTTCTTGGGAGCCATTCCTACAGCAGAACAGTTAACATAAATTCAACATATAAATGAACAAGAACCATGTAAATATAACCCAATAAATCCAAATAAAATATATCCTGACCTCAACTTCTCATTAGTCGGCTCTCTAGATCATCTGGGGACCCCCAGTCTGTCAAAACAAATGGGGAGTAGGTATACAAGGGAAGTTAGAGTGGAAAGAGAATTCTAGAAGAACATCTGATTGTATTAAGACATTACTGGTACCCCTTCCTTGGAAGTATGGGTCCTGAAGCTTCCTCACTTTGAACATCTCTGGCAGAATTCCTTACTACAGAATATGTGCTTCCCTTTTAGTTGCTGCATCTTTGTTACAAACTGCCTATTTTAGTTTTATAGGGCTGACATAACACATTTACACAAACTTGGTAGCTTAAACCAATAGATATTCTTTCATAGTTGTGAGGCCCGAAGTCTGAAATCAAGGTATTTGCAGGGCTTCATCTCTCTGAAGGCTGTTGGGGAGAATTTTTCCTCCTCTTTTCCAGCTTCTTGTGGTTCCAGGTGTTCCTTGGCTTGTGGCTGCAAAACTCCAGTCTCTCCTGCTGTTTTTACATGGCCCCCTTTCTATGTCTGCCCTTTACCTCTATCTCTTATAAAGACACTTGTTATTGGATTTAGGACACACCCAGATAATCCAGGGTTATATCATTGCAAGTTCTTTAATTTAATTACATATGCAAAGACCCCTTTTCCAAATAAGGTTGTATTCATGGGGTTTAGGGGTTAGCATATGGACATATGATTTTAGGGGCCACCATTCAACCCACTGCACGGCATTTGGGAACAGTTAGAATGTGGGTCCTAACATGAGACAAAAGCTCCACTGTTTGTGCATTCATTTCCAAAAACTTCAAATGCATCCACTTTTTTAGATTCTAACCTGGGGGGCTTTCCAAAAATAATTACCAAATATTTTTGAACCCATTTCTCCTAAATCACTCAAAGTATAAGCAAACTCTATTTTTACACCTCAATATGTTAGGATCTATGAATCAAGAGGACACAAGGACAATTGAAAAGCTTACATGTGTTAGAAATGGCTACTCCAGTTTCAAAGGCAATAGGCACATGCTGGGCTGGTGGCTTTGTAATGTTGTGTGTTTCCGTGTGACAGAATGTGGTTCCCCTGTGGGAATGTTTATTAGTAGGAGATGTAAGTGCAGATGTGTTCTCTAATGGATGTTATGGGGTAGTACTATCTGTCTGGTTCCACAGAATCTGTGACTTAAGGCTACACTAAAACAAGTTTATGAGACCTACAGGCGAGCTCAGTGGCAAGATTACAGTCAAATCTAGGGATATATTACTAGGATGTGGACACCCATGAAAAATAACAATTGCAGAATAGTGTTAGGATGTGTGCTGAAACATTCCCTTTTGACATTCGGTGAGTAATTCATCTGTAGCATGTTTTTATCAGACTGATCTCCACCGCCGGGTAGAAAGGTAGAATGAGGATTATGTGTGGGCAGGTGTAATAAAAGAAGCAATAAACTCCTTAATGCATGGCTTTCGTTAACACTGTACTAATTGGCAACAGTAGATACCTCATTTTGATAAAGCAGTTGGTCAGAAAAGTCTCACAGGTTTTTTAAATGTATTTTTAAAAGATGCTTTGTTTATCTTTGGCAGACTATTTTCTTCATAACAGCCAAGTTTAAAATGTAAGCATGCTGTGAAATCATTTGTAGATTCTGTGTACAGTGAATATAAGCTGGCTGAAAGATACAGGAATCTTAGAACGGGTGGAATTGTAAAGTCAGTGCCTTTAGTTTTTTGTTTTGTTTTGTTTTGTTTTTGGTCAGGGTTTGCACCTATACTTTGTTTTTTGAAAAGATCATCAGGAAAACATGAATTTTATTTTAAAATAAGATTATATCCTTACTCCTACTCTTAAGGGTGTGTAGAGCTTGAAAGCAAAAATAGCACTTGGGAAGTTTATATTTTATTTATTTATTCATTTCTTACACGAGTATTTATGGGGCTCCTAATACATGTTAGGAATGCAGAATTTCATTTGGAGCAAAAAAAAAATTAAACAAATTTACATACTTTGAGTAATGAACCTTTCTGAAGTAGAGAAAGAGAAAATAACACTATTCATTTGCTTTTATTCATTAAATATTTACTAAGTGCCTCCTGGAGGCATTGTGCTCAGGCTGCAACCCCAAATAAGATGAAATACTTACTCTTACTGAACAACTTAAGGTATAGCGTGGTAAGTCCAGGTTGTGTTTACAGGTTGATATGAAAGCACAGAAAAGGGTGTCAAAACCAACCTGTGAATCAAAAATGTCTTCTTGGAGGAGGCAACCCTTAAACTAAATTTGGAAGAATGGATTTGAGTTAGATCCATAAAAGAGTGGAGATGAGACCCAGGCTGGAGAGGTTACTCAAGTAAAAATACGGTGTTTTGATACCTTATTACCATGTTTAAAACACTCAACATAGGGAATTTAATAAACATTTTCTGTAGCACTTTCCAATATAAATCTCACAAAGTTGGCTTGGTAAAATTCAGGCATAGGATTCTCTGCCAATAGAAATAATTAAGAGCTTTGAAGATAGAGTAATAAATAGGAACAACCAACTAGGTGATGCAGTAGTAGTATAGATGAGAATTAGCTCTGATAGCTGTATACCTTATAAACCTCACAATTTCTCCTTATAGTCTGTAGCCAGACAGCAATGTCAGAGTCACTGTATGATGAGCCTTCAAAAAGATGCACGCATCAATATGCATAATGCAATAAAATTGTCTGCTAAATGGGCAATGCTGGCCAAAAAACAAATAGAATGAACTTTCTTAATGGTGTTTTTGTAGGCAAGCAAGTTTTTCTTAGCATCATTTCTAGAAATACATTTGGTAGAGGAGAAAAGGAGGATCAAATTGTGTTGTGGACCTGATATTGGAATGTATAAAAAAATAATACTAACATTGTATGGGAGATGAACAAGTAAGAGAAAATATAATTGTGGAAAGATTATAAAAACATTCTGCTATAATCCTGGCACCGTATAAAGGAGTGAAAAAAATTACAAAACAAAATCCAGACAAATGTAATTATCAGTATACATTTATATCTGAGTGCTCAATTGGCCAGTGTCTGAGAGGGTTGTATAATGGATGCAATACAGAAGTTTGGCACACAAGTTCTGCAACTGCCATTTATGACCACTTACTTCACAAGGCTATTGGGAGGAGCAATAAATATAAGAGAAATTCCACCCTGCTTTAGGTGCTTTAATAGGTTAAGTGAGTCAGTGCTAAATCAATACAAAAAAATAGATGATTTGGGTTCATAGGCTGGTCAGCCAAGTTTATTTCCCAGGCATAGATCTCCCTACAAAGAAAGCAATTAATATGCTCACCAAATCAGGACGGTGCCTTTACAGGCAAGAGGAAGCACAGAAAATAAATTTCTTGTAGATTTCTAAAGATTTCATCTGATAGGTACTATTACCTGCACTTAAGACCAAATACAATCTATACTATGTTTTGTTCAATACCAAATAATGATGAGCTTCTCATACTGAATTGTAGGAATCATACAGTGTTCTGTTAAGGTCATTGTAAAATTTCCAGAGTCATAAAGGGGTGCTGGCCCAAATTTTTCAGCCAATAACAGTATTATCTTGGGCTATTAGGACACATCCAATTTTGTAGGTCACAGGTTTTAAAGGATTCTGCCCTGTGTTAATTCACCTATATTTTATAATCCTCTTCAGACCAATCAAATTGGACCTGGCCTAAAAGCCTTAGTACACACAAAAATGAATGTCTTTTACTTGGAAAATAATGATTCAATAGTGCAGGATTATATCTTATCGGTGCCTATAAGTAACAGAGAAAGTGACACAGAACTGGTAACCTTTCAACAGTCTTAAGGAAAAAAAGAGGAGAGGGCATTTTAGGAAGTAGGAACAGCATATGCAGAGATCCTGAGTGGGGATGGATCTGGGTATGTATGGGAGGGGCATGGAGGTGAGTTTGGAAAATCGTCCAGAAGCCAGATGATGAATGGGTTGCATGCCACGTTTGAGTTCAATTTTTTATCTTGCAGGTAATGGGACCCTTAAAGGACTTTTTGTAAGAGAATAATTATGGGAATTATTTTGATCCATAAGAGCTTGTTGCCTCTGGAAAAACCCTGAGTTAACGCCTAAAAAACATGGCTAACCATATACAACAGGAGTTGCATGAATATCCTAATTCAAATCTTACAAACATGTATTAAGCTAGTCACTGATAAACACACTCACATATATTATTTTATTTATTCCTCTCAATATTCCTAAAGGGAACAAGTATATTGTGACCCTCTTTTTACTGATGAGAAAATTGGGAATCAAAGTGGTTAATTTTCTTGTGTGAGGTCGCAGAATCAAAGTCGCATTGTAGAGACTGGAATTCTGATCTGGTGGGGCCAGATTAAGGGTATAATTTACTAACAACAGCCTTGTCCTGATTTTCTAGAAAAGTTCACCAAGCCCTCTAATCAGGCACTGTAGGATGCTGAAGGCTCATCTGTGACTTATAGACTACTTATTTTCAGTGGAAGAAAATAGACTTGTATAAATATTTTATTTATATTTTAACTTGTACATTATCAATGGAGAAAGTGTTATTTTAGTGGATCAGACGTTAATAGTCCATAGTAAACTCTTTCTGCATAACAGTGTAAGAGATTGTTCTCTAAAGAATTTATATATAAATGTGTATATAGAAAAGCAAATGGCCAGGGGAAGCCTAGACTATTTTAAAGAAGAATGAGGGGCACCTGGGTGGCTCAGTCAGGTAAGCGTCCGAATTTAGCTCAGGTCATGATCTTGTGGTTCATGGGTTCCAGCCTGGCATCGGGCTCTATGCTGACAGCTTGGAGCTCGGAGCCTGGAGCCTGCTTCGTATTCTGTATCTCCCTTTTTCCCCGTCCCTCCCCTGCTCACAATCTATGTCTCTCTCTCTCTCTCTCTCTCTCTCTCTCTCTCTCTCTCTCTCTCAAAAATAAACATTAAAAATTTTTAAAAGAAAAGAAGAATGAGGTTATGTTTCTTCAAAACTTTAAGCATTCATATAAAAATATTCGGAAATAAAAATGTCAAATTCATAACTTTTGTACTTCCATTTCTTTCTGAGTAGTCTTTTCCTCTGGGTATCTGATTGACCCTCTCCTCTACCTTCTTCAGATGTCTGTTCAAATAGGTACCTTCTCTTATATAAAATGGTAGCTTTTCCACCCCTGGAGCTTCCTGTCTTCCTGTTAAGTTTTATTTTTTCCACATCATGTATCAATCATTAGTCAGTACTGGCTGTTATTTGTTATTGCTTACCTTATCTACTACAAGAGAAGCTTGAATAAGGTAGGGAGATTTGCTTCTTTGGTTTTCTGATGAATCCCCAGCCCCTAGAAAATTTCCTGATGCATAGTGTGTGCGAAACCAATATTTGTTGGTCATATTAATGAATTAAAATAGGTACCAGGGGGCCAGTAGAAATTCTATATAGCAGTAGAAATCAAGGCATCAACTGGTCATATGGTAAACACCAGATCAAAGAAGCAGAATAGAGAGCTGACAAACAGACTCATGCTTATTTGGAAACTATAAAAAATAGGGTGCCATTGCACATCATTAAAGAAAAAAAGTAGACTATTCAATTATATGGTGCTGTGAAAATGGATTATATAAATGGAGAGAAAGAAATCTGTGCATCACACTAGTTCCCAATGAATTCCAGGTAGATTATATAGGTACATGTGAAATAAAAACCATAACTTATAGCAAAATTATATTTATGACCCAGGATTGGGGAAGACTTTTTTATGCATGACACAAAGAACAAAAAAGTGATCAGAAAAAAATGATAAACTTGACAACATTAAATTACAAATCTCTAGTCATCCGAAGTTACCAGAAATAAAAGTGAAATGATGAGCTACAAACTCTGTAAAGATATTTGCAACACATAAAGCTGACAAAGAATTAGCATCTAGAATTTATTTTTTTGAAAAACTACACATCAAAGAGAAAACAACAGCTCAATAGAAAAAAAATGTGCCAACAGCAACAACACTTTATAGAAGAGGAAATACGTGAAATGGTGGCTGTCTTTATTATCAGCCATGGAGAAGCAAGTTAAAACACAGTAATATGCTGTGTCATGCCCACCTGTTTGACAAAAATGAAAGAGGCTGGCAAAGTCAAGTATTGACAATGATGTGGAAGATCACTACTGCTCCAAAGTATACTGTTGACGTAAGTTAGTGCAATGTTTTGGAGAAATTTTGGAATTATTACTAAGATATTGCATTAATATTAACTGATATAATGTTAAACAAAATATTGAGTATAATTAAAGACACACATCCGGTTCTCCTACCTAGCCCATGGGGGATTAAATTCTCCTGCTGCTTTTATAGGTGTAAGTCTTAAATAGGAAAATGAAATGTGAGTGGAAGTGGTGTATTTTGTTTCCAAGTCAAGTGCATTAAGTGTTACACAATATTCCATGCACTCTTTCGGTCTGCTCAAGGGATCATGTGAGCATATGGCAAAATAACTATTCTGAATGCAGAGACTATACCTGAAGGACAGCTAACTGGGAGCATCACCTGGACAGCAAACATATGTGAGCACGTCCTTAACTATCGGGTATAAAGCTACTGAAATTGGGGAATTAGTAGTTGCTGCAGCATAACTAGTTTATCTTGGCTGATAGCCCCTATAATCCAGAAGTTCTAGGTCTATTTAAGGTACCAAACAAAAACTCTTTGTAAATGCACATAAAGAGACATACATAGTGAAGCTTCAAATAGCAAATATTTTCAATAGCAAAAATTTACAAACAGTTTCAAAGTCCATCAAGAGAAGAAAAAAATTGGAGTATAAGCATACAGTGGAATGTAGTAGTGAAAATGAATAATTTGGACTCACATGTATCAATAAGGATGAAATTTAAAAGTATAATGTTAACCAAAATAAGCAAGTTAATTAAGCACATGTGCTAATTTCCATTCTATATGTATATATACATTTAGATAATGTAAACACATGCAAAACAATACTACATATTATTTAGGAATGGATGTCTGCATTAAAATGAAAAGAAATACATAGAGGTGTTAAACACCAAATTCAAGAGAGTGATTCTATCTGGAAAGGACAAAAGGAAATGTGATTGAGAAGGGGTTCACCATAGGCTTTAATTATAATATTTCTTTCTTTTTTTCTTTTTAAATTTACATCCAAATTAGTTATCATATAGTGCAACAATGATTTCAGGAGTAGATTCCTTAATGCCCCTTACCCATTTAGCCCATCCCCCCTTGCATACCCCCTCCAGTAACCCTCTGTTCTCCATATTTATGAGTTTCTTATGCTTTGTCCCCTCCCTGTTTTTATATTAGTTTTCTTTCCCTTCCCTTATGTTCATCTGTTTTGTCTCTTAAAGTCCTCATATGAGTGAATTCATATGATATTTGTCTTTCTCTGACTAATTTCACTTAGCATAATGCCCTCCAGTTCTATCCACGTAGTTGCAAATGGCAAAATTTCATTCTTTTTGATTGCTGAGTAATACTTCATTGTATATAGATACCACATCTTCTTTATCCATTTTTCCATCGGTTGACATTTGGGCTCTTTCCATACTTTGGCTATTGTTGATAGTGCTGCTATAAACACTGGGGTGCATATGTCCCCTTGATACAGCACCTGTATCCCTTGGATAAATACCTAGTAGTGTAATTGCTGGGTTGTAGGGTAGTTCTATTTTTAGTTTTTTGAGGAACCTCCATACTGTTTTCCAGAGTGGCTGCACCAGCTTGCATTCCCACCAACAATGCAAAAGAGATCCTCTTTCTCCGCATCCTTGCCAACATCTGTTGTTGCTTGAGTTGTTAATGTTAGCCATTCTGACAGGTGTAAGGTGGTATCTCATTGTGGTCTTGATTTGTATTTCCCTGATGATGAGTGATGTTGAGCATTTTTTCATGTGTTGGTTGGCCATCTGGATGTCTTCTTTGGAGAAGTGTCTATTCATGTCTTTTGCCCATTTCTTCACTGGATTCTTTGGTTTTTGGGTGTTGAGTTTGATAAGTTCTATAGATTTTGGATACTAACCCTTTATCTGATATATCGTTTGCAAATATCTTCTTGGGAGAAGAAGGCAATCTGTTGGTTGCCTTTTAGTTTTGCTGATTGTTTCCTTCACTGTGTGGAAGCTTTTTATTTTGATGATGTCCCAGCAGTTCATTTTTGCTTTTGTTTCCCTTGCCTCTGGTGATGTGTTGAGTAAGAAGTTGCTGTGGCCAAAATCAAAGAGGTTTTTGCCTGCTTTCTCCTCGAGGATTTTGATGGCTTTCTGTCTTACATTTAGGTCTTTCATCCATTTTGAGTTTATTTTTGTGTATGATGTAAGTGGTCCAGGTTCATTCTTCTGCATGTCACTGTCCAGTTTTCCCAGCACCACTTGCTGAAGAGACTGTCTTTATTCCATTGGATATTCTCTCCTGCTTTGTCAAAATTAGTTGGCCATATGTTTGTGGGTCTATTTCTGGGTTCTCTATTCTGTTCCATTGATCTGAGTGTCTGTTCTTGTGCCAGTACCATACTGTCTTGATGATTACAGCATTGTAGTATAGCTTGAAGTCTGGGATTGTAATGCCTCCTGCTTTGGTTTTCTTTTTCAAGATTGCTTTGGCTATTCAGGGTCTTTTCTGGTTCCATACAAATTTTAGGATTGTTTGTTCTAGCTCTGTGAAGAATGCTGGTGTTATTTTGATAGGGATTTCACTGAATGTGTAGATTGCTTTGGGTAGTATCAACATTTTTAACAATATTTGTGCTTCCTATCCAGGAGCATGGAGTCTTTTTCCATTTATTTGTGTCTTCTTCAATTTCTTTCATAAGCTTTCTATAGTTTTCAGTGTATAGATTTTTCACCTCTTTGGTTAGATTTATTGCTAGGTATTTTATGGTTTTTTTGTGCAACTGTAAATGGGGTCGATTCCTTAATTTCTCTTTCTATTGCTTCATTGTTGGTGTATAGGAATGCAACCAATTTCTGTGCATTGATTTGTATACTTCAACTTTGCTGAATTCACGAATCAGTTCTAGCAGTTTTTTAGTGGAATCTTTTGGGTTTTCCATGTAGAGTATCATGTCATCTACAAAGAGTGAAACTTTGACCTCCTCCTGGCCAATTTGGATGCCTTTTATTTCTTTGTGTTGTCTGATTGCAGAAGCTAAGACTTCCAACACTATGTTGAATAACAGTGGTGAGAGTGGACATCCCTGTCTTATTCCTGACCTTAGGGGAAAAGCTCTCAGTTTTTCCCCATTGAGGATGATATTTGCGTTGGGTCATTCATATATGGCTTTTATGATCTCGAGTTATGATCGTTCTCTCCCTACTTTCTTGAGGGTTTTTATAAGGAAAGGATGTTGTATTTTGTCAAATTCTTTCTCTGCATCTATTGAGAGGATCATATGGTTCTTGTCCCTTCTTTTATTGATGTGATGAATCACATTGATTGTTTTGTGGATATTGAACCAACCCTGCCTCCCAGGTATAAATCCCACTTGGTTGCAGTGAATAATTTTTTTAATGTATTGTTGGATCCGGTTGCTAATATCTTGTTGAGGATTTTTCATCCATGTTCATGAGGGAAATTGGTCTATAGTTCTCCTTTTTAGTGGGGTCTTTATCTGGTTTTGGAATCAAGGTAATGTTGGCTTCATGGAATAAGTTTGGAAGTTTCCTTCAATTTCTATTTTTTGGAACAGATTCAAGAAAATAGGTGTTAACTCTTCCTTAAATATTTGGTAGAGTTCCCCTGGAAAGCCATCTGGCCCTGGACTCTTTTTTTTTTTTTTTGGCAGATTTTTGATTAGTAATTTGATTTTTTTACTGGTTATGGGTCTGTTCAAATTTTCTATTTCTCGCTGTTTCAGTTTTGGTAGTGTATGTGTTTCTAGGGATTTGTCCATTTCTTCCAGATTTCCCATTTTATTGGAATATAATTGCTCATAATATTCTCTTATTATTGTTTTTATTTCTGCTGTGTTGGTTGTGATCTCCCCTGTTTAATTCTTGATTTTATTTATTTGGGTCCTTTCCTTTTTCTTTTTGATCAAACTGGCTAGTGGTTTATGAGGATATTTATTTCTTAAAATGAGTGGAAGGCATAGGGGGAGTTGTATTATTCTCTGTAACTTTTGCATGTCTTAATATTCTTACTAATAAAAATACTGGTCACTTATAAAAACACAAAATATGCAAGTAGTAATGGAATATCTTGCAGAATTAGCTCTGTACTATTGACTGATTTTTTTTAAGTGAAGAAGCTTTAGGAGATAACTGTGCCCCAAATAAGAAAGGCCCAAATATAGTTAAAGATATTCATTGGAGATTTCATATGAAAAGCGCCCCCAAATTCTGTTATTTGACAGTATATTGAAGTGGAAATATAAATCAGGAAAGCTTGTGAGACTTTTAGGAGAGTAAGAGCCATTGATTGACATTTAAATATGTAGATGCAATTTTTATGTGTTAATCAGAGTAGACTAGCTGATAGACAAAATAACCCCCAACATTTCAGTGGCTCAGCTCAACAGAAATGTATTTCTTGCTAACATAGCATCCAATCTGGTATATAGCAAATAGACTTCTATGAAGTAATTCAGCGACAAATGCCTCCCCCATCTGTGGCTCCAGCCTCTTCCATGTCCGCCTGAATCCCTTCCTTTCTGCCAGGGGGATGGAGAAGCATGAAGGGTCGCATGGTGGGGTTTAGAGATCAGTCCTGGAGGTGGCCTAGACTTTCATCCTATTCCAGTGATCCAATACTAGAAATATAGTTACATCTGACTTTAAAGGAGGCTTAAAATGTAGTCTAAGGGAAGAGTGAAGTGAGTTTGGTGCATGCTTAGCCAGTCATAGTCATACCATATTTATTAAAAATGGTGAAATAGCATCATAAAGAAAGGGCTGGATTCTGCTCATCAGTAAAAGATCATCCAACGGGCAGAATCAGTATGAACTAGAACACTAGTCAATCAGAACCAATAAAAATATTCTTTTAAATAATTAGATGCTTGATATTGCAAATAAACCATCAAATACATCATCTGGGAAAAATAACTCTGAATTTCTTTATACATTTTTTATGTATTAAGATTGTTTAATTTTTAATAACTTGAGGATGCACCATAAATTATCTTTTTGGTGCTTAGAGGCCCTGAAGAAATGTACCCTTATCTTAAACCTTTCCAGGCTGGATATTTATGAGGAAAAAATACTACCCAGCTGTGGGGTGGAGAGCTGCAGTGGGGCATCCAGTATGTTAAGCACAGACAGGCAATAGAATGGGCAGAATTACAGCAGGGAATATTGAACTTGGAGTTTTGAAATTTAGGCCAGGTTTTAGGCTGATTTCCCTAGTCATGGAATTGTAAGCCATTTTATCTATCTTTATAAAATTTACTCCATGGTACAATGAGGGGACAGGACTTTTCAGTGCTAAAGATAGTCTGTTAGGTACTCTAACCATACTCCTGTCCACATTACAAACAGTAATTCAATAAAATATGGCTCTTTCTGAGCAAAGCCAGTGGATAGCTAGCGAGCAGATCCAATAGGCAGACAGCATTTGAAAGGCTTCATGCATGGTTGACTCAATTACTTTTTTTAGGGCATGCAATGAAGAAAGAACCAAGAATTTTTCAGTTCCATCTGCACATACCTAAGTAGCATATTTCAAGATTTGTGGACTCTTTTTCAGTTTCATACTCCCTAAACGCTATTTTTGGTGATTTTTTTTTTCTCCAACAGCAAAGTATTATCAACGTATTTATTTTGCTTATTTTCTGATTCTTCCCACTATAGTGTAAGCTCAAAGAAGGCAAACATTTTTGTATGTTTTCTTGATGTTGTGTTCCCAGTACCTAGAACAGTACCTGACACGTCATAGGATACTCACTAAATATTTATTGAATGAGTAAATAAATTACGAACTCAAGGAGACATGAGAATCATTAGGAGAGTTTCCGAGGAGGCAGAGATTAACATTTTTTTTTTTTTTCAGTCAGGATCTATGAAGATCTATTTGAGAACAGGGAACTGAGTTGTGTACTGCTTTTCTAGCTCGGGAAATAAATCAGGCCTAGAGAAGAACATACCCTTTCGGGGGAATTTTTTTTTTTTTTATGTTTGAAACTTTAAAAATCTCATCTGGCATTTCTTAAAATTGTCACAAAAGATAGATAACATCACAGGCAATCATTTCAATAGGGCCTATTCTAACAGTGTTTAAATAGGAAGTTAACAGACTTTTGTTTGCAAGTTTCAGGCAGAATTTTCATGAGGATTCTAATAGAATTCAAAAGTAACAAGCACAAAAATTTTTTAATCTGCTCAGTATTAAGTAAGGTAGTAGTACCACACAAGGTTCCACATCCCCTACTTCAAATCAACATCTAATTATCAATGTTTATATATTATTCCAAGTTCTCATTCATCTAACTCTAGACCACTATTTAATCATGATGGATTGTGATAACAGCATCGTTTGTGGTGCAGGCCATGATCTGCTATGATTCCTCTGTAAAATTATTATGATGAATCACACTTGTCAATGATTTTTGAATGAGACAAATCCAAAACTAATTTGCTATCTGCAATCCAGATGTAATTGGCTATGTATCATAAATCTTCCATGAAAATATTCTTCATTTTCATTTCTGTCAACAACCAAAAGTGTTCTTCATAGTTCACTCCCCAAGAAAAACAATAGAGTATAATTAGAAGGGAAGGGAGAGACTGCAGAGTTGACATGAATACAGAAAAGAGAAAATGCCTGGATCAGATTGGCTGCACAAATGAATCTCTGTTATCAAAATCATTATAAATTGCATCTCTCCATTTTTGGTCCAATACCTAAGCCATAAAATATTTATATTCACACTAAATTGTAGAAATTAAACAATGCTCATACAGTGCTCTAGAATTTGAAAATTACTTACACTTATTTATTTTGAAATAGATGGAGGTTCAGTTACAAAATATTGAGGGGACCAGAGGTGGAATTCACTATTGCAGTACAGAAAATATAAGATTTAAAAAACTTTTGTTTTATTCACTGGAGGGTGTCTTGTGATCAATTAACTATATTATAAAATATAGACTATGGTTTCAAACCTCACAGAGTCCAGAAAGTTTTTATACCAGGGCATATCAACTACAGTGCTGATTCTGGGGAGTGTGTGTGTGTGTGTGTGTGTGTGTGTGTGTGTGTGTGTGTGTTTGTGATCTATATAATGGACATCCTTGTTTGAAATGGGAAGTAATTGAGAAATTCTGTATGACTATAAATGTATCATTCTTATTTTTTAACAAATGATTTAAAATGCTTTTTTTCTCAGTAGTGGGTTAGTAACCTCTTCCTCCTGTGTATGTAGCATGGCACTCTTCCTTATGCAAATTTCCAGCATCAGTATAATACATCCTTTCTAAATCTATGAAAGAAGCCATTTTGACCAATCAAAACTCAGAAAGTGTAAATAGACCCCCCTTCTCAGAAGGAATCTTCTCTGAGCTGACATGTGCCTAATCACAAATCTTGTTTCTTTTCCCCATCATACATTCCTTTATGCTATTCTTCATCTAATTCATGCTTCCAAACTAACCTCACATAACACCATTAATAATACTTAGCACTTATATATTGCATACCATCTTCCAAGAACTGAACAGACATTAAATAATTAATGCATATTGAAAGAAGTGAGCAAAAGTATGAAACTTATGAGTTCTTATGAGATGGGTAAAAATAGTTCATTATTAATTTTTGGATGATGTGGTTTGTTTAATCTGTTTTTTAAAAATATTTTTCCCTTGTCACATAAGAGGAATAATGTTCACAGAGGGGAAGTATATGAGCCTATAACTGGCTTTTACAGATGATTAAATGCTCGGGTTGAAGCCGAGGCTTTTGATAACTGCTAGAGCCATTTATGACCTCATATACTACTCCACTGTGGGACATTAGGCTTTAAATAACATCAACCATGTGCTTTTATTGAAAAGAAGAGAAAGAAAAATAAAATTCCCTTTCAGATGAAGAAAAAAATACATGTAGAGAACCCACCTTATAGAAAAGTCATAAGTATACATGAGTAAAATTGTATTTAGTGAAGACTTGGGAACCAGGGTATCACTTGACACCCATCTGGATAGCCTTTGGATAGAAAACTTATGAAGGGATGTTTCTTTTATCTACGGGCATAAAAGGTACACTGAGGTTTATAATAGACCCTGGCATTAATCACTGCTCTACAGAGGACTCTAACCTCCACACAAAATGACTCGATGCTTACAGTGCTCATCTGCTTACATTGAACATGATCTCTCTAAGTGGGCATTTTGCCAAAATCACCTCTAAAAATACCACTGGATGGTAAATGCCATGCCAAACATCTACATAGTGGGAGGCATATTTGGGAGGCAAATGTGGCTAAATAGGTGCCAGGGAAAAAGGGAAAATCATGTATATTTCTCTAAAATGTATCTAGCAGAATGCAAAAATTATTATTCCTCAAGTTGCCAATTAAAATGTGTTCATTGGATTCTTAATCCCTGCTGTATTTTTCCTGACCTTTAATCTACTACTGAATGACATTTCTCTGATAAAAAAAAAAAAAAAAAAGCAGTGTAGGAGAATGTGAATAGAGAATCCATAAGAAGTAACAAACAGCTCTGGAATAAATGTATATTTATCATAATAATAGGAAGAGGAATAATAATTAATCATACTGAATTCTCTATGCACATTATCTCTTTTACTCATCATAACAGTCCTCTCAAGAAAATTCCATTATTATTCTTATTTTACAGATGAGAAAGTGATAAGAAACTGAGCTAAGAAACTGAATTTAAAGACTTTAGTCAGCTTCCAAGTGGAAGAGCTGAGATCTAAACCCAGGAGGTCTGATTCTAGAGCTCAGACCTTTATTACCATGACATGACTTAGCAATCAGTGTTTCAGTGCTCATATGTACCACTCATTGACTCGCACTTTACACATATCAGTCATTATAAGAATCTTACATATTAACCGTGGAAAAGATGGAGTCCCAGAGAGCAAGGAACTAAACTAGAATTCACATTCATATTTGTCTGATGCTAACTCCTGTGCTTCTTCTAAATACATGCAAGTAGTTTTATAGTTTTAGATTCAGAAGAAACCTCTGTAGTCTCCAGTATAGGCCTCTCCATTTCCCATGCACTGAGGAAAAGATAAGCGATGTGCCAGAAGTTCTACAATAAGGTAGTATCAGGGCTCAGGTGAGAATTCCTTTATCTTTATAGTGAGAGTAACTTTTTTTTTCACATAGTTGGTAATGTTATTCCTTAATAATACAAGAAGGGTTTCTAGAGATAAAGCAATAACTATTTGGGAAGATAATTTACACTGAGACACAGGACAAAAGTAATACCGTTGGGTTTAATGTCAGGGAATTAATGATTAATATCTAATACTGCTAATTCCATAGATATGCATAATGATTCTAATATATAATCAAAGATGGTCAAGCAACTGAACTGTATGATTACATTTAGATGTACCAATAGCTCGCATTTTTTTAGTGCTTATCATGTGTGAGGCATTATATTAATTCACTCCTCACTACATCATATGATGTAGGCACAATTATACTCACATTTTACAGGTTCAAAAATTGAGGCACAGAGGGGTTAAGTTGCTCAGTGTTACCAGGTGGTTAATGTTGGAGCGTCTAACTTGGCTTTCTGAATCCAGATCCTGTCTCCTCATTCATTTGTCTGAAATTGCCACTTGACTCTTTTTTATGGTTTTCAGCAGCGATTGGAAATTTAATGCCAGTGGATTTCTCCTAGTCCCGAAGGAATATGCAAAGATTTTTGAAAAGATGTACATGAGCTTAGACACACATCTAAAGAAGATGCTTTGGATGGTCTGAAAATGTTATCATTTAGGTTACTACTTAGTGCCTAATTTAATCAATGTTGTTTGAAATAGACGAATGTTTCAAACTAGGAATAATGTGTCCCCCTAGAGTAGCGCTGAATTATCCTAATAATCTCTCTGAATAGGAGAATAACACACACAAAGTGATTTCCTTTCTCTTCATTCAGATTTTCTTGGCATTGTAAAACTGTTTCTTCAGTTTCTGTGATATATCTAAATTATGAGGAACAATGGTGTATGTTATTATTAACATATGCATAGTTATTTTTCATAGTCTTCTAACCAAAGGTGCATCTACAATTGAGGCTCATTTGTGATTTGTAAAGTAGTTCTCATTTTTCTATATAGGCCCTTTCATTGCAAAGTGCTTCATTGGTCTCTTATTTTTAAATGGGAAATTTCCTACAGTAAAATGTTAAGGATGTAAATTTGATTTCATAGGCAGATGTGCAAAAATCATTGATATTCTAGTTGACATCAACTCCATTCTACAGATAAGTTGTTGGATGGCTCTGCTTACTGGTACAAATAGCTGTCTCATACAGATGCTCACTACTTCTCTGTAGCTTGATAGGATGTGAGTGTGATATGTGTACCTGTAAGCATTTCACCCTGAATAGTAAGTTTCTGCTTCTCAAGCATGTGCCCAATAAATACAGTACATGGGAAAACCTGAAAAGTTAATTAGCCCTGATGTGCCTTCCTGATGTAACAGTTGCATTCATTTTTACCTTTCATTAGATGTTATTTGGTATCTGATCTATGGATATCAGTTTATTTTTTTTGCCACAAAAGTCTCATAACAAGTAATACAGGGTCTCATTGTTCCATAACAACAAGCGTTTACTAAATTTGTGCTTCCAGGTGGTCAGCAATCAGCTTTGCTAGTTTTGGTGGGACTCAATTCATTTCTGGGTGAAAGCAGGCTAGATTATCTGGAATGACTGAGTCAGCTTGGCTCTGCTCCACATCTGCCATCTTCTTATAGGCAGGCCTACTCAGGTCCTTCTCATGCCGATGGCTGATGGCAATAGCAAGGACAAATACTGTTGTACTAAACCATTCTAAGCTTCTGTTTGCATCATGTTGGCTAACAATTCCCTGGTCAGAAAATGAGACGTGGCCAAGCCCAAGGGAGGGGAATTATGTCAATACTTCCTACGCCTACACTAGGAAAGCTTTGAAAAGTTACACAGCAGAGTGTTGCGGGTACAGGGAAGGAGAAACAATTGGATCTATTAGCACAAGTTAATATAGTTTTCACTCATAGCGTCAATTACTTAATAATGTCTAACACACAAAAAATGTTCAACTCTATCCCCAACCCTTAATATCATCCAGTTATAACATTAATCTCACAAGGTCCAAAATCTTACCATCTTAAACAGGTTTGGATGTGGGTTCTCTTGATTTGGAGAAAAACTACAAAATACAAAACCAAATTGGCCCTAAACAACGCAAACTGTATGGCAGATTATATCTTTAAAAATGGTCTCAGTAAATACTTCTGGCAGAACCCAACCACTCTGTTGTGAGTAAGCCAAGTCCACATGGGAAGACCATGTTAAGATGTACCAAATAGATAGAGCTAAGGTCCCCACTAGAAATTATTACCAGACATCTTGGTGAATAAGTCTTCAGATAATTATGGTCCCTAGCTTTCAGTCCTCCAGCTGAGATGCCAAAGATTGTTGAGTAGAGAGAATCTATCTCCACTGTTTCTAGCCAAAATTTCTGAACCACAAAATCCATGAACACAATAAAGGTTTGTTTTGTGCCACTCAGTCAGGGAGAAAATAATTACAAAATCCACTTTCTTTTGAATAAAGAAAAATAATGGGCACTGTAGCTGTCACCAATCCATATCAAGTCTGAAACCCAGGAAAAATATTGCCAGGTTCCCCTACGCTGGAGTGGGGTATGTTTCTTGATTCTACCTTGATTTTCTAATATGGGGATGGCTAAGTTCCTTTAAGACAAGCTAGTAATTTTCTTTTTCAATATTACTTTGGCTATTCAGGGTCTCTTGTGGTTCCATACAAATTTTAGGATTGTTTGTTCTAGCTTTGAGAAGAATGCTGGTTCAATTTTGATTGGGATTGCATTGAATGTGTAGATTGCTTTGGATAGTATTGACATTTTAATAATATTTGTTCTTCCAACCCATGAGCATGGAATGTTTTTCCATTTCTTTCTGTCTTCTTCAGTTTCCTTCATAAGTTTCTATAGTTTTCAGCATACAGATCTTTTACATCTTTGGTTAGGTTTATTCCTAGGTATTTTATGGTTCTTGGTGCAATTGTAAATGGGATCAATTTCTTGATTTCTCTTTCTGTTACTTCATTATTGGCGTATAGAAATGCAGCTGATTTCTGTACATTGATATTGTACCCTGTGACTTTGTTGAATTCATGTATCAGTCCTAGCAGCCTTTTGATGGAGTCTTTCAGGTTTTCCGTGTAGAGTATCATTCGTCTGCGAAAAGTGAAAGTTTGACTTCTGCTTTGCCAATTTTGGTGCCTTTTATTTCATTTTGTTGTCTGATTGCTGATGCTAGGATTTACAACACTGTGTTAAACAACAGCGGTGAGAGTAGACATCCCTGTCGTGTTCCTGATCTCAGGGGGAAAGCTCTCAGTTTTTCCCCATTGAGGATGATATTAGCTGTGGGATTTTCATACAAGGCTTTTATGATGTTTAGGTATGTTTCTTATATCCCAACTTTCTTGAGGGTTTTTATTAAGAAAGGATGCTGTATTTTGTTAAATGCTTTTTCTGCAAAGGAAAGAATCAACAAAACTAAAAGGCAACCAACAGAATGGGAAAAGACATTTGCAAATGACATATCAGAATAAAGGTTAGCATCCAAAATCTATAAAGAATTTACCAAACTCAACACCTGAAAAACAAATAATCCAGTGAAGAAATGGGCAGAAGGCACGAATAGAAGTTTTCTAAAGAAGACATCCAGATGGCCAACAGACACATGAAAAGATGTTCAATGTCACTCATCATCAGATGAATACAAATCAAAACCACACTGAGATACCACCTCACACTGGTCAGGGTGGCTAAAATTAACAAGTCAGAAAACAACAGATGCTGGCGAGGATGTGGAGAAACAGGAACCCTCTTGCACTGTTAGTGGGAATGCAAACTGGTGCAACCACTCTGGAAAACAGTGTGGAGGTTCCTCAAAAAATTAATAGAACTACCCTACGACCCAGCAATAGCACTACTGGGAATTTATCCAAGGGATACAAGAGTGCTGATTCATAGGGCACATGTATCCCAATGTTTATAGCAGCACTTTCAACAATAGCCAAATATGGAAAGAGCCAAAATGTCCAGCAACTGATGAATGTGGTTTATATATAGAAGAAGATGTGGTTTATATATACAATGGAATACTACTTGGCAATACGAAAAAATGAAATAATGCCATTTGCAGCAACGTGGATAGAACTCAAAAGTATTATGCTCCGTGAAATAAGTCAGTCAGAGAAAGACAGATATCATGTTTCCACTCATATGTGGATCTTGAGAAACTTAACAGAAGACCATGGGGAAAGGGAAGGGGAAAAATAGTTACAAACAGAGAGAGAAGGAGACAAACCATAAGAGACTCTTAAGATACAGAGAACAAACTGAGGGTTGATGGAGGGTGGGAGGGAGGGTAAATAGGTGATGGGTATTGAGAAGGGCACTTGTTGGGATGAGCACAGGGTGTTGTATGTAAGTGCTGTACCACGGGGATCTACCCCCAAAACCAAAAGCACACTGGGCACAGTGTTTGCTAGCCAATTTGACAATAAACTATATTTTTTTAAAAAAGCTAGTAGTGCTTTTGCAAGTACAAACACCTTGAAAACTGTGTGGGTTTTCTATATAGCAGATTTTGAGTCCACTACATACACCACAGGCTGCATCCCAAATGTTTTTGAGACATTCCTTTATCTCTAGATTTAATTCCTGGTGATTTTGACGTGTCAAGCTGCTGTGCAATAACACAATTAAGATTCTTAGGAGTTTATTTGTCCAGCTGAGAAGGTCTGCAAGGCACCAATTTAATTCATCCAGAGGTCTCAACAAAAAGTCTCAAAGATCCTTGTTCCTGAGGCAAAGTGTTAATATGATAATCTTTTACTTGTTTGAGAGGCTGGGAATGTGAATGGTTTTATTTTCCAGACTAACAGTTTCCAAAATTTCCAAGGTCTCCACACTCCTACTATATATTGCTTGAAAACTGGCATGTTTTTTAGTCTTTATTTTTTCCTGTAGAACCTTACCATGAACAACTAAAAGCAAGCGGAGTGTGTTCTAAGTACTTTCCTTGGACATTTCTTAAGTGAAGTCCCAAAGTTCATTAGGTGCATTTTCTAACTTCTAGGTTATATGTGACAGTTTTACTAAATGTGTCAAAATGTTATAACACAGGTCACCATTCTTCACTTTTCCTGTTACAGTTTTCTTCTTTCTGTTGTAGAGGAAGTTTTTTCTACTTCCTCTAATGGTTTCTTTCTCACTACCTGTCTCTTGGTCACCAAATCAATGAATCATATTTTTATTACTGTAGCACCCCACTTTCAGTACATTTTTTTCATCAGCTCTCTATAGCCTTAGTAATGGTGTATAACAAACAACCATGGAACTTCTGTGACAAACAATCATAGGAATTTATTGCTTACATTAATAGAAAAGTTCTAGAAGCAACTCTGATGATCATGATTGGTGGTTACTTGGTTATCAAATGATTTAGCATGGTCTTATCTGGGGGCAACTGGGAAACCTTAGCTCTACTCCCTATGTCTCCCATCCTTCATCAGTCTAGCCCAGGTATGTCCTTTCATGGCAGTATTAGAGGACAAGTGTAAGAATGCACTCAATTGTATAAACCCATTTTAATCTTTTCTTTGTGTCATATAAATGAACATATCATTGCCAGTGTTATTCATGGATGAACCCAGGGATGGTAATTATGTCTACTCTCATGCTTATGGGAAGGGATTGAAAAATTATGCTATGGCAAAACAGGTGAATACAGGAGGGGCAAAAGATAGGGGCCATCTCTGCAATCCACTTATTCTAGATCTTCTGAATCCAAACATCCAATTCTTAGGCACAAGACCAAGGGAACATTGTCAGTTACATTAGTTTCCATTTTATTGGAGTTGTAGATGTATTTTGCTTTAGATTGGACAGTGCTTATAATTTATTTTTGTACATTTAAAAACACTTAAATAAATCCAAAATTTCCCTTTGAGGAAAGTACCTTTTATTGTCTTAGTTAACAGGTAAGGTTACCTCAGTAGAGGGTTTAAGACACTTGCTAAATTTCTTTCCTTTCAGGGACAAATAGTTAATGGCATTCAGATTGGTTCCATTTGTGAATTAGAACATGTGTTTCTGAAATTAAACCATACTAAATGATAGCTAAGTTTATTTCAGTTGACAGGACTTCCCCTCCTGTTTTTTTACAGATATATATATGCTATATATATATATATACTATATATATACACTGAATTTTTAAATGATTTTCCTAATGAGGACAGATTCAGACTATATTCTTCCAACACCATAAACAGGATTGAATATACTTCCCTATGTACAAGATATGACTGTGTATGCTTTGATCATTCAGGATTTTCCTGCAGAATAAACTGAATTGTGTCATGGGCCACCATCAGGGTAAGTGTAGGTGACTAGAATAATAATCTCTAGTTGTTACTGTCATATGAGAGACCACACCCCTGACATAAAAGTCCACTTTATTTTCTTTAAACATATGGTTGTTGAATTTTATAGGAACCTTTTAGCCGTTTGTGGGTTTTTTTTTTTTATTTACCAAAGTGGTCACTAAAGGGAAATTAACTAATATTCAAGGTCAGGAATATAATATTTCTGTGACTTTCAACACTAAAAGCAAAATCCATTAGTGGCTATAGATTTTTCTCTGCAGCAATGAAGTAGTGTATAATCAATTTATATTAGTCTAGCACTGTATATGAAAATGGTAAGTCTTGCTGGGTCTGTGCTTCTGTTTCCTATGAGAGCTTGTACCAGACTGTGCATTAAGTCTAAGAGGTGAGACACAAACTAGAGTCTCAGTGGTTATAAAACAATCCTTTGTGTCTGACCCCAGTCACCTTCTTAACAATCCCCGAGCAGTAAACATTTATTTTAATCAATAGTTCTCATCTGGGTGAAACAGCTTAATCATTAAAACTTATGATACTTTAAACAAATTAATACCATTAATAAGCAACATATTTGACTAATATTTTCAGTTATCTTTCTTTCTTCTTTCCTTTTTTTCCCTCACTCCCTCCCTCCGTTCCTTCCTTCTTTCCCTTCTCTCCCATCCCTTTTCTGTTGCTTTCTCTTACTTTTTTTTTTCTTTGTTGCATTGTCAAGAACTAGTCTTCTTTGGAGTGTGGAGACTTTTAGATATTGAAAACTGTTTCATGTGGTCATAATTCAAAGAAATTAGGCTTCTGGAGTATTTAAATAATCTGAAAATATAATGCACAAACCTATAACATCAAGTCTGAATATTCACTATATTCACTGATCAAAATGTTTTTGTTTCTTTCATAAAGTGTTACATTCTGTAGTTTTATTTTTACAGTTACTAATCCATGAAGTTTTGGCATTATGCAAGAAGACAATATAGTGTTTTAGACAGTTTCTGTTACCTTGGAGCCAGAAGTTCTGCTTCTCTAACCTTGCATGATCACTAAGACCTCAGTTTCTTCATTTCTAGAATTTGAATAACAATATTAATTCCCCCTTTCCCTACCTCAACAATAGTTCATGAGGATAAAATTAATCACTAACATGTGAATGTCTTCTGTGGACTATGACTCTTTGCATAAATGCAGACACATGAGATATGGAAAAAGGAAAATTTTCTTATAATTTCCTAGGAAAATACTATAGCAGGATTAAAAAAAAAAACATCCCCCATTCCTCAGCTAGGTTGGGGTGAATTATACATACCCATCTTCCTTCCAGAGTTCATGGACCACACTAAGCTAACATTAAAAAAAAAAAACAAAAACAATGTTTGTTTAGTCCTGATAAAGTGGCAGAAAATTATTTTAGTAATAGGTTTCAAGAATTTACTAAAAATGTGAAAAAATACTAGAAAAACATGTTTGTCTGTCTTGTAAATAAATTGAGTCACCCCAAGGCTACACTGAAGCAAGCCTCCAACCACACCTACTTCTTATCTTGTCTCTAACTCTCAGGATGGAAGGAAAGAAAATCTCAACCTAATGGAATGATTCTTATCTGGGTCTAGGATCTAGAAGAGACTACATGGGACTCCGCAAGGAAGTAGGTAAGGTAAAAGACTAAGAAAACCAGGATCGGGGAGAAGAAACAGAAAAACAGGACATAGTTTTTATGGTTAACAGTCTGACTTGTTATGAACTGATTAGCCACTGGAGGAGAAACTAAAGAACCCTTTTGTCTTATATTCTATACTTATAATCTGTGTTTAATAATAATAATAATAATACAAAATTTTCAGAAGTGGATTCTTCCTTCCTCCCTTTATATATGGTCAAGAGGTCACAATATTTGCACTACAATCACGAATATACAAGTACCTAATTCTTTCCTCATTTTCAGCTGCACTGAAAACTGCACTTATATGTCCATTTATATGAGACATCTAGTTAATTTATTAATATATGGTAAAGCAAATGCTATCCTTCTGTCAATGAAGATGTTGCTTACCATCTGGTTATATTTATTGAGAAATCATTTATTCATTCTTATTAAATGCATACCAATGACCTGGCAAAATACATTACAATTGATATTATACAGTGACTTTGGTTAAAGAAACAGTAGACTATAATTCATGTACACCAATTATAAACAGCAAATCAATATATGCTATAATAAGGAACACTTCCACTCTCTTACCACAACTATACCACACACACACACACACACACACACACACACACACACACACCAGCTTTATATTTTGAAATCTCAGATTTGAAATATTTGCTATGCATCCTAACTGGTTCACTGATATACTCTTTTTGTTCAGGGAGAAATGAATATATATAAAAGTGCAGTGTTTATATGGAAATGTAAAGGAAGTGCAGAGCTAAAACATTTTGTCAAAAAAGAAGAGGGGAAGGAATCACTCTACCCAATAGCAAGATTTATTATATAACTACAGTAATCAAGATTGTATGTTATTGGTAGAGGGAGTATCACAGAGATCAATGGAACAATAAGGAGAATAGAGACATTCCCCCATACAAGTGTAGACAAGTGATTTTTAACAAACATAGCAAAGAAATACAGTGAGGGAAGGATAATATTTTTAACAGATGGTGCTAGAACAATTAGATATCCTTAACTAAAATAGAAACATAAACTTTAACCTATATCTCATGTCTTACATAAAAATTAACTTAATGTGGAATATGGACTTGAATATAAAATGTAAAGCTATAGAGGCACCTGGGTGGCTCAGTCAGTTAAGCGCCTGACTTTGGCTCAGGTCATGATCTCACAGTTTGTGAGTTCAAGCCCCATGTCGGGCTCTGTGCTGACAACTTAGAGCCTGAAGCCTGCTTCAGATTCTGTGTCTCCCTCTCTCTTTGCTCCTCCCCTACTTGTGCTCTGTCTCTCTCTCTCTCTCAAAAATAAACATTAAAAAATTTTTTTAATGTAAAACTATAAAACTTTTATTTATTTTATTTTTTTAATTTATTTTTTTTTTGGAGGAAAGAGAGAGAAAGAGGGAGTGCTAGTGCATAAGTGAGCAGGGGAGGGGCAGAAAGAGAGAGGGAGAGAGAGAATCCCAAACAGGCTCTGTGCTATCAGTGTAGAGTCAGACATAGAGCTCAATCGCAGGAACCATGAGCCAAAATCAAGGGTCAGAAGCTTAACCAACTGAGCTACCCAGGTGCCTCAAACTATAAAACTTTTAGAAGAAAATGTAGGAGAAAATCTTTAGAAACTAAGATTTGGTGAAGAGTTCTTAAACATAATACTAAGAGTATGATTCATGGAAGAAACCAAATTTCAACAAAATTAAAAACCTTTGCTCTGAAAAAGAAAACACACACACACACACACAAAAAAAACAAAATAAAACAAACACACAAACAAACAAACAAAAAACCCTGTTAAAGAATAAAAAGCTATAGCTTTGAAGAAAATATTTGCAAATCACATATCTGGATGAGACTCTTAATGACAAATATATAAGGACCTCTCAAAACTCAACAGTAAAAAAAATCCAATTAGAAAATAGGTAAAGACCTGGAGAAACATTTCATAGAAGAGAGTATACAAATGGTAAATAAGCACATGAAAAGATGCCGATATCAATGCAAATAAAAATCACGATGAGATTCTACTTTACAACCACTAGGACAACTGTAATAAAAAAAAACAAAAACAAAAACAAGAATCGGTGTTGGTGTAGATGCAGTGTAATTGGATCACTCATACACTGGAATGTAAAACTTCCAGCACTTCCAGAGTGCTGCTACTCTGAAAGACAAGTTGGCAATTTCCTACAAAACTTAATGTACTCTTACTCTATGATCAGCAATCACATTCTTTGGTATTTACTAAAATGAATTGAAACTTAACACACAAAAATCTGCACACATATTCTCTTAGGAGTTTAATTCATTTTTGCAAAACTTGGAAGCAAACAAGATGTCCTTCAGTAGTTCTATTAGTTTGATAAGGCTGCCATAACCAAGTACCTCAAATGGGGTAGCTTAAACAACAGAAATGCATTTCCTCATAATTTTGGAGACCAGAAATCCAAGATCACGATGTTAGCAGGGTTGGTTTCTTCTGATGACCTCTCTCCTTTGTTTATAGATTACCATCTTCTCCATGTATCTTCACATTGTCTTCCCTCTGTGCATGTCTATGTCCTAATATTTTCTCATAAGGACACCAGCCATATTGGATTAGGATCCAGGTTGATGACCTAATTTTAACTTCATTGCCTCTTTAAAGGCCCTATCTCCTAGTATAGTCACATTTTGAGGTATGAGAGGTTATGACTTTAACATGTGTTTATGAGGGGGAGTGCATAATTTAACCCATGATAGTAGGTTAATAGATAAGTAAACTGTGGTGTATCATCCATGTAGTGGACTATGATTCAGTGCTAAAACAATAAAAAAAAAAAAACAGCTTTGAAATCATGGAAATACATGGAGGAAACTTAAATGCTTATTATTAAGTATAATTTACAATCTTAAAAGGGCACATATTGTATGATTTAACATTCTGGAAAAGGCTAAACTATGGAAGCAATGAAAAGATCAATGATTGCTAGAGCTTGGGTGAGGAATGGATGAATAGGTGGAACACAAAGGATTTTAATGACAGTGAAACTATTCTCTATGATACTATAATAGTTGATACATGTCAGTATACTTGTGTACTTGTGTCAAAATCCATAAAATGTTCATAACTAAAAGGGAACCCTAATGAACACTATGAACTTTGAGTGATAATGATGTGTCATTGTAGATTCATTGATTATTACAAATGTACCACTTTGCTGTGGGATGTTGATAGTGGAGACACTGTTAGTGTGTGGGTAGGCTGTATGTATATGGGGTCAGGAGATTTAGGGGAATTCTGTGCTTTCTGATTAATTTTTCTTACAAACCTTAAACTGCTCTAAAAATAAAGTCTATTTAAAAATAGTGACAATGCCAATGCTGACAGATATGCTGAGAAACTCTCATACATTATTATATACATATATATAGTTGTATATATTGATACATATATATCATATATTATTGGGAATTTAAAGTGATAAGGCCACTCTGTGAAATAGGTTGGCAGTTTCTTAAAAAAACTGAATGTACACTAACTATATAACCAAACAATCACACTCCTGAACGTTTATCTCAGAGAAGTCAAAGTATCTGCACAAAACCCTATACAGGAATGTTCATAGAAGCTTTATTTATAATTGCTCCGAACTGCAAACAACCAAAGTGTCCTACAATAGGTGAATGGATAGAGAGGAAAAGCCAAAATGGCAGAGCAGCATGGAAGTTCCCTGTTCCTCTCGTCCCTGAAATGAAGCTAGATCAGCATCAAACCATTTTGCACACCTAGAAAATTGATCTGAGGATTAACACAACAATCTGCATAACTTGAGCCACAGAACTCTACAGGTACATGGCACAGAGAGGTGAACTGGGGGAGAGAGAAGCAGCAGAGGGTAGGAAGCTATATTTGCAGAGAGAGGACAGAGAAAGGGGGGAGAGTACAGGAAACCCATTCTCCCCAAAAGTAGCTGGAGAGAAAGGAAAGAGTGGAAACACCCACAAATGACTGAACAAGAAAGAGAGAAAGAAGAGGGTTTCAATACCATTAGGACTTTATTAACAGGGGAGAGCAGCATCAGAAATGCCGCAGCCCATTACCTGGTGGTGCTCTGGTGGGAAGGGCTAATCCCCAGGAGCAGGCAGTGAGGTCCAAGGAGTCTGCCGGTCACACAAGGAGAAGTGGTTCCCCTGCCGGGAGAGCATTTGGTAGAGGTTGTATGACTTCCCCACAGGTGAAGGTCCCAGCAGACCACAGAGAACATGATTGCTGGTATTGGAATAAAGATGCCAGGATGCAGTGAAACCTGGAGCTGGTTGTATGTTGTGATTTACCATAATGTTTGAACCACTGCCAGGCAGCAATTGCACAATCTTATTCTGGGGCAAGCTAGCACTGGCCACAACCACTGAGCCTCTGCAGCAGTGTGATCCCAAGATGTTCCTGGGGGCAAGCCAGCACCTGACCATTGCTTAGTGAGAACCTCCCCCAGAGAGTTGGAGTGGGTCCAAGCCACAGGGCCCTCAGAAGTGAGGGGTTTAGAAACAGCCACATCTGAAATAAAATTTGGAAGGGAGGTGCTGCCTGGCAGACTGACAGCTTGGACATGGACAGTGTAGAAGTGGGCAGTGATTGGAAGCCACAGACAAAGGAGGGCTTGATTGCCAATTGGTGAGAATGCAGAGTTTCAGAGTCAGAGACTGGGAATCTGGGTGATGCCATTTATACCTCTCCTGCACATGCACACACATGTGCATGTGAGCCACAACAATCCACCCCAGTAAGCTAAGCAGTGCCACCTAGTGGACAATGAAGCTGTTATACCAAGTCCCATTCAACTGCACCAACCAAGCCCTAACGGTGGACCACCACAAGGCTCTCTGCCTGTTTAGTGTACAGACTATAAAGTGCTTCATAGTTTGACTTCTAAGGGAAACTGTATATAATTTCATTCGTATTTCATTCTGTTCACTGGTCCATCCATTCATTTCTTTTTTTTCTTTCCTTTTTCTTTTTTTATTCTTGGAGACAAGAGAAAGCATTTATTTTTTATTTCTGTTTTTATACAAAAGTTTTTAAAAATTTTTTACTATAGTTTTAATTTTTTAGTAAGTTTTTTATTTTATGTTTTTTTTCTATTTTACCTTCTTCAATTCAGTTTATTCTATTTATTGCATACATTTTAAAAAATTTTAAATGGTTTCTTACTTTTTTTTTCTCTATTCAGTCAAACTTCTTTCAACAAGCAGACCAAAATATACCTAGGAACTAGCTTCCTTTATTTGATTTTTTGTGTTGTTTTTAATTTGTTTACTTTGTATTTTTTATTTTATTAATTATTTTTCTTTCTCCAAAATGGCAAAATGAAGGAATTCACCCCAAAAGAAAGAACAGAAAGAAATGACAGACAACGACTTAATCAACACAGATATTAGCAAGATGTCTGGACTAGAATTTAGAATAATGAAAATAAGAATGCTAGCTGGAGTTGGAAAAAGCTTAGAATTCCTTTATGTGGATATAAAAGTAGGACAATCTAGTCAGGACAAAATTAAAAACACTGTAACTGAGATGCATCTCAAATGGATGCCATGGCAGCAAGGATGGATGAAGCAGCACAGAAAATCAGCAGTATAGAAGATGGAATTATGGAGAATAATGCAGAAAAAAAGAGGGAAACTAAGGGAAAAAAGCACAATATAAGAATTAGAGAACTCAGTGACTCACTAAAAAGAAATAACATCTGAATCTTAGGAGTCCCAGAAGACGAAGAGAGAGAAAAAGGGGTAGAAGGTTTATGTGTGCAAATCACAGCAGAAAACTTTCCTAACCTGGGGAAAGACACAGACCTCAATATCCAAGAAGCACAGAGAACTCTCATTGGATAAAAGAAACCAAAACAAACAAAACAAAACCACCGTCAACAAGGAATATAGTAGTCAAATTCACAAAATCCACAGACAAGGAAAGAATTATGAAAGCAGCAAGGCAAAAAAAAAGTCCTTGGCCTATAAGAGAAGACAGGTCAGGTGCACAGCAGACCTATCCACAGAAACTTTGCAGGCCAGAAAGGCATGGCAGGATATATTCAATGTGCTAAATCAGAAAAATATGCAGCCAAGAATTCTTTATCCAGTAAGGCTGTCATTCAAAATAGAAGGAGATATAAAGAGTTTCCCAGACAAACAAAAAGTAAAGGAGTTCATGACCACTAAACCAGCAATGCAAGAAATTTTAAGGGGGTGGGCTCCCTCAGGGGAGAAAAGATGAAACAAAACAAAAAAGACCAAAAGCAACAAAGAGTAGAAAGGACCAGAGAACACCACCAGAAACTCCAACTCTACGGGCAACAAAATGGCAATAAATTAATATATTTCAGTACTCACTGTAAATGTCAATGGACTAAAAACTCCAACCAAAATAAATAGGGTAACATAATGGATAAGAAAACAAGATCCATCTATATGCTGTTTGCAAGAGACCCATTTTAGACTTAAAGACACCTTCAGATTGAAAATAAGGGGATGGAGAACCATCTATCATGCTAATGGTTGCCAAAAGAAAGCTGGAGTAGCCATACTTACATCAGACAATCTAGATTTAAAATAAAGACTGTAACAAGAGATGAAGAAGGACATTATGTCATAATTAAGGGGTCTATCCAACAAGATTAAACAATTATAAACATTTATGCCCCCAATATGATAGCACCCGAATATATAAATCAATTAATCATAAACATAAAGAAACTCATTGATAATAATACCATAATAGTAGGGGACTTCAACACCCCACTTACAACAATTGACAGATCATCTAAACAGAAAATCAATAAGGAAACAATGGCTTTGAATGACACAATGGACCAGACGGACCTAACAGATTTATTCAGAACATTTCATCCTGAAAGGAGCAGAATACACATTCATCTTGAGTGCACATGTAGCATTCTCCAGAATATATCACATACTGGGATACAAATGAGCCCTCGACTAGTTCAAAAAGATCAAGATCATGCTGTGCATATTTTGAGACCATGACACTATGTAATTTGAAATCAACCACAAGAAAAAATTTGGAAAGACCATGAATACTTGGAGATTAAAGAACATTCTACTAAAGAGTGAATGGGTTAACCAAGAAATTAAAGAGGAAGTTAGAAAATACATGGAAGTCAATGAAAATGATAACACCAAAACCCCAAACCTCTGGGGTATAGCAAAGACCATCATAAAAGGGAAGTATATAGCGATCCAGGCCTTCCTAAAGAAGGAAGAAAGGTCTCAGATACACAGCCTAACCTTACACCTTAAAGAGCTGGACAGAGAACAGAAAATAAAACCCCAAACAAGCAGAAGATGGGAAATAATAAAGATTAGAGCAGAAATCAATGCTATAGGAACCAAAAAACAAAAAACAAAACAAAACAAAAAAACATACAACCCCCCCCCCAAAATTCAAAAAAACAAAACAGTAGAACAGATCAATGAATCCAGGAGCTGGTTCTTTGAAGGAATTAACAAAATTGATAATCCCCTAGCCAGTTGGATCAAAAAGAAAAAGGAAAGGACCCAAATAAATAAAATTAAGAATGAAAGAGGAAAGATCACAACCAACACTGCAGAAATAAGAACAATAATAAGAGAATATTATGAGCAATTATATGCCAATAGATTGGGCAATCTGGAAGAAATAGACAAACTCCTAGAAACATATAAACTACCAAAACTGACACGGGAAGCAATAGAAAATTTGAACAGACCCATCACCAGTAAAGAAATTGAATTAGTAATCAAAAATCTTCTGAAAAGAAAAAAAAAAAGAGTCCATGGCTGGATGGCTTTCCAGGGGGAATTCTACCAAACATTTAAAGAAGAGTTAACAGTATTCTTTTGAAGCTGTTCCAAAAATAGAAATGGAAGGAGAACTTCCAAACTCATTCAACCAGGACAGCATTACCTTGATTCCAGACAAAGACCCCCTAAAAAGAAGTGTAGACCAATTTCCCTGATGATCATGGATGCAAAAATTCTCAACAAATTATTAGACAAATGGTTCCAACAATACATTAAAAGAATTATTCACCATGACCAAGTGGGATTTATACCTGTGATTCAGGGCTGGTTCAATATCTGCAAATCAGTCAGTGTGATACATCACATTAATAAAAGAAAGAACAAGAACCACATGATTGTCTCAATAGATACAGAGAAAGCATTTGACAAAATACAGCATTCCTTTTTGATAAAAACCCTCAAGAAAGAAGGGATAGAGGGACATACCTTAAGATCATAAAGACCATATACAAAACTCCAACTGGTAATATCATCTTCAATGTGGAAAAACTGAGAGCTTTCCTCCTAAGGTCAGGAACACGACAGGGTTGTCTACTCTCACCACTGTTACTCAACATAGAATTAGAAGTCCTAAGCACAGCAATCAGCCAACACAAAGAAAAAAAGTCATCCAGATTGGCAAAGAGGAAGTCAAACTTTCACACTTCACAGATGACATGATACTCTACATAGAAAACCCGAGGATTCCACCGAAAAACTGCTAGAACCGATCCATGAATTCAGCAAAGTCACAAGATATAAAATCAATGAACAGAAATCGCTTGCATTTCTATACACCAATAATGAAGCAGCAGAAATAGAAGTCAAGGAATCAATCCCATTTACAATTGCACAAAAAGCCATAAAATACCTAGGCATAAACCTAACCAAAGAGGTGAAAAATGTATACACTGAAAACTATAGAAAGCTTATGAAAAAAGTTGAAGAAGACACACAAAAAAATGGAAAAATATACCATGCTTCTAGATTGGAAGAACAAATATTGTTAAAATGTTGTTACTACTCAAAGCAATCTATATATTCAATGCAATCCCTATCAAAATAACACCAACATTCTTCACAGATCTAGAGCAAACAATCCTAAAATTTGTATGGAACCACAAAAGACCCCAAATAGCCAAAGCAATCCTGAAAAAGAAAACCAAGGCTGGAGGCAGCACAATTCTGGACTTCAAGATGTATGACAAAGCTGTAATCGTCAAGACAGTATGGTACTGGCACAAAAACAGACACATAAATCAATGGAACAGTGTAGAGAACCCAGAAATGGACCCATACATGTATGGCCAACTACTCTTTGACAAAGCAGGAAAGAATATCCAATGGAATAAAGACAGTCTCTTCAGCAAATGGTGCTGGGAAAACTGGACAGCGGCATGCAGAAAAACGAACCTGGACCACTTTCTTACATCATTCACAAAAATAAACTCAAAATGGATGAAAGATCTAAATGTAAGACAGGAAGCCATCAACATCCTAGATGAGAAAGCAGGCAGAAACCTCTTTGACCTCAGCCATAGCAACTTCTTACTCAACATGTCTCTGGAGGCAAGGGAAGCAAAAGCAAAAATGAATTTTGGGACCTCATCAAGATAAAAAAGCTTCTGCATGGTGAAGGAAACAATCAGAAAAATTAAAAGACAACTGACGAATGGGAGAAAATATTTGCCAATGATATATTGGATAATGGGTTAGTATCCAAAATCTATAAAAAACTTATCAAACTCAACACCCAAAAAACAAATAATCCAGTGAAGAAATGGGCAAAAGACATGAATGGACACTTTTCCAAAGAAGACATCCAGATGGCTAACAAAACCATGAAAAAATGCTCAACATCATTCATCATCAGGGAAATATAAATCTAAACCACCATGAGATACCACCTCACACCTGTCAGAATGGCTACAGTTAACCACTCAGGCAACAACAGATGTTGGCAAGGATGTGGAGAAAGAGGACTCCTTTTGCACTGCTGGTGGGAATGCAGACTGGTGCATCCACTATGGGAAATGGTATGGAGGTTCCTCAAAAAATTAAAAATAGAACTACCCTACGACCCAGCAATGGCACTGCTATGTATTTATCTAAAGGGTACTGGTGTGATGTTTCAAAAGCACAGATGCACCCCATGTTTATAGCAGCTCTGTCAACAATAGCCAAAGTATGGAAAGCGCCCAAATGTCCATCGACAGATGAATGGATAAAGAAGATGTGGTATTTATATACAATGGAGTATTACTCGGCAATCAAAAAGAAAGACATCTTGCCATTTACAACAATGTGGATGGAACTAGAGGGTATTATGCTAAGTGAAATAAGTCAGTCAGAGAAAGACAAATATCATATGTGGAATTTAAGATACAAAACATGTGAACATAAGGGAAGGGAGCACAAATAATGCAACAACAGAGAGTGGGACAAAACAGAAGAGATTCTTAAATATAGAGAACAAACTGAGTGTTACTGGAGGGATTGTGGGTTGGGGGATAGGCTAAATGGTCATTAAGGAAGACACTTGTTGGGATGAGCACTAGGTGTTATAGTAGGGGATGAATCACTGGATTCTACTCCTGAAATCATTAATGTACTACATGCTAACTAACTTGGATATAAATTAAAAAAATAAATGAATTAACTAAAAAACAAGTGAATGGGTAAATAGTGTACATCCATACCATGGAATAATATTCAGAAATAAAAAGGAACAGCTTGGATGGATATCAAGCATATTATGTTGAGTACAAAAGGCCAATCACAAAAGTCACATAATGTGCAATTCCAGTATGTAATATTCTTATTTATTTTTTTTATTTTTTATTTTTTATTTTTTATTTTTTGAGGGAAGAGGTGGAGAGAGGGGAAAGGCAGAGAGTAAGGGGGACAGATGATCCAAAGTCAGCTCTGCTCTGACAGGCTGACAGCAGCAAACCCGAACTCAATGAAGTGTTCAAACTCATGAACTGTGAGATCATGAATGACCTGAGCCGAAGGTGGATGCTCAACTGACTGAGCCATCCAGTTGTCCCCTATTATATAATATTCTAGATATGACTATAAACATATATATAGACAGAGATGTGGATATATTAATAAACTAGTGGTTACCAAGGGTTAAGGATCAGAGGGATGAGTGTGACTGTAAGTGGGTAGTATAAGGGAAATCTTTGTGGTTCTATATCTTGATTGAGGGAGTGGTTACAGAAATCTACCCATGTGATCAAATGGCTTAGAACTATTAACACACTTTGTAATAATGTGACTTTCCTGGTTTTGATATTGTTCTATAGTTATGTAAAATGTAAACCTCAGGGGAAACTGGGTGAAGGATACATGGGACCTCTCTGTACCTGTTTTTTTTGTCACTCTATTATTTCAAAATGAAAAGGTAAAGAATGTATAATTACAGACATATTAGCATTCAGCTGAGACTTTCTTTCTAAAATAACTAGAATGATGAGAATCTTTGAATAATCACTAGAATGTATTGAGAAAAATCTTCTATAATATTCGATGTAGGGAACAAATATTGATTTGTTTATATAAAATACTTTCTACTTTCTAGAATCTATCCCATGTAGATGAGGTTGCAATGATGTCAATTATTCAGTTTTATTTTTTGTTTTAAATAAAAAGTCACTGCTGGTGTGATAGGTTGGTGCTAAACAAAAGGTTAAAATATAATAAAACCACAAAAGGAAATTTATATTTACAAAGTTTTGATTATTTATTGAAATTAACCTGCTTGTTCTTTACTGAGTTTTTTAAAAACATTATTTTTATCCTTTTTTCCTTTCTAAAGGGACATCCCTATCCCTTTTTAGAAATAACATGTTGGACCAAAGGCTCATATGAAAATAGGAAATGTCTTTATTCACAGTATGTTTCCATACTGGAATTCTTCCTGTTTTAAATTCTCAACAATTCTGATGTTCTCAGCAATATGACATTTATATATTAGATCTGTGATGATCGTTATGACAGCCATCGCATGAACCGCTTTCTTGAACTCCTAGCAGTAAAAAAAGCTGAAATCTTTCCATGAAAGTCTTTGTTCTCATAAAATGTCCTACCACTGATTTTCTTTTATCTTTTCCATCAAGTGTGTGATTTTGAAGCACTCTTGTATTTTTTTTTTAATTTTTTTTTCAACGTTTATTTATTTTTGGGACAGAGAGAGACAGAGCATGAATGGGGGAGGGGCAGAGAGAGAGGGAGACACAGAATCGGAAACAGGCTCCAGGCTCTGAGCCGTCAGCCCAGAACCTGACGCGGGGCTCGAACTCACGGACGCGAGATCATGACCTGGCTGAAGTCGGACAACCGACTGCGCCACCCAGGCGCCCCAGCACTCTTGTATTTTATTATATTGCTTTGACTAAGTTTCCCCTCTTGATGTATTTCTTTAATGGTTTTTTTAAAACTAAAAGTACACATACACACTCACACACACACAAATTACATAAAATACTGTCAAGTGTGTCTTGAGTGGCAAAGGAAGAGAATGGAGGAAGGAGGGTGCTAATTCTCCATCTTTTCTAGTCTTCATTCCATGTTCTGATAGCAGATATGATATAAAAACAAAAGCTTGCTCTGACATAGTGTGGGGAATTATGGCATCCTTTCTTTATTAATGCTGAGTGAGCATTATATATATGCCTTGCTTTGCACTGTGACAAACATCAGACCTTTAAGGATATGTATTATTCATTTTCATTACTTGTTCAAGCCTTGCTGATGGACATAGGAAAATATGGAATTCACCTTTCCATGGTCTTTTGTGGTAAAAACTTTTTTTTATATACATTTGCTGAATAGTTTATGTGTTTTCAAAAGGCAGATGCTTCAAAATAATAAAGGGCTATTACTTTTAATCTTTCTGGGATCTGCGATCACTGGATGTTTGGCTTGTTCAGTGGTTCTTGCGTTACTGGGAGGAAGGACTTTGTACTAGTCAGGGTTTTCTAGAGAAGTTGAACCAATATTCATTATATGAAATTGGTTCACACAATTAGGGAGGCTGAAAAGTCCAGATCCAAGAGAGCCAGTGGTATAGTTCTGAGTCTGAAGGCCTGAAAACCAGGAGAGCTGGTGGTGTAAATTCCAGTCAAGTTCAAGTCCAAATGCAGAAGACCTATGTCCCACCTCAAAGTCAGTCAGGCAGAGAGGAAAAAAAAATCTTACTCATCCTTTTATTCTATTCAGGCCTGGATTGAACGAGGCCCATCCACCCTGATCAGAGCAATCTGGTTTCCTCAATCTACAGACTCAAGTGTTAATCTCATTCAGAAGCACTCTCACAGACACACTCAGCAATAAAGTTTAACCAAATACCTAGGCACCTCATGGCCCAGTGAAGTTGACCCATAAAATTAACCATTACAGACCTATTCTACAATGGTCACCGGGTATAGTTTTTGCTACAAATGGAATATAGAAAATGGTAGAAAGGAGAGAGAATCAAAATTACTGTAGTTTCTTTTTATTGAAGGACTCCAGACAGCTGTCTTTCTGTTGTTTTTTTTCCCCACCAGTTTTATGTCCACCAAAGTACAGAAAGAACTGTACTTTCTTCTGAAAGTGACTCAGAGAAAAATGAGTGTGCTACAGTATAGTATGTGCTCCTTTTTACCCAATTTCATTTTTCTGATACCACTGAATCAGATTTCCATTTCTCCACTTAGCCTCCATATAAATACAGGTCACCATGGTACCCAGTAGCTTTAGACAATCCATAGATAACTATAGACACATCAGAAAGTAATAGAAGCTGTTTTTGTATTATTAAATTAGAGTCATAGTGGTAATTTCCTTACTAACGTATTAGTGTAAAAATAGTATCAGAGAAGAGGTAATGGCCTTTCTTTCTCCTCTAATAAGCAACAATATGAAACTGCTTTTCTATATAACAAGTTGTATTCATTTAATATTTACTTGTGTCACTTATTCAACACACTTTAATGAAATGCTGGCTAAATTGAAGATACTGCAAAGCACTGTAGTAAACATAATGTATACAAACATAAAGATAAATAAGATATTTTTTGTCTTAAGAGTTAGCAGGATAGAAATGCAAGAAAACAGCTAGCAGTAGGATTTAACACTGAAATATCAGGGCATCATATCCAGTGTGAAGAATGAGATGATGGGCAGAAGTTTTGGATAATTCTTAGAAGTCTAGGCAAGCAACTCTAAGAAGATCTGAAAATGGCAATAGGGCTTTGGTCATCGTTATTTGAACCAGGAAAAAAAAATGTCCCGTCTCTGAGACTAAAGAAAGCAAAGAGGACAATAAAGAAATAGACCAATTACCAGAAGTAGAATTTCTGAACAGAACTTTATTTAGAAGAATTGAAGTACATGCTGTGGGAAGTCAGACATTTGGAGTAAGGTCAGAGTCCATTCAGCAGAAATACAGCACTTTGTTGGGGTCCCATTAATAGCAAGGGCAGTCTGATGCTTGGTAAAAAATGCTGTTTCTATAAAGGTCCTTAGAGATTACCCACTTTAGTTCATATTTGGTGTTGGCTTTTGAATGCCCTGAGCCTTCTGGTGAAAATTTAATTTCAGCTATGGAAAAGACAAAATGCAAAGGGAAAATTTGAGCATGGGTCTTAACAGAAGTTGGAATCCCTAGCCTCCTCGCTGAACTCCTATATTTCCCCTATTGTAGATTGGCTTCAGTGGTAAAGGAAAAGGATTTTAGGCTTTATACTTGAAGGAGCTAGGATTAACACTTTTTGTTACTAAATGAGTGCTGTTGTATGAATCATTTGAGCTTCTTATCATTAGTTCTCTCATATTTAATGTGTACATAGTAGGTCATTTGCATTGATGGTTTTAATTTTCATTCTTCTCATTGTGGGTACAACATTCTGCCCCACTTCTTGACTCTGGAAATAACTACATGATTTGATTTGACAGATGGTGTATTATTTCCAAATATGATGCATGTAGAGTATCTCAGTTATCTATTGCTGTATAAGAAACCACCCCCAAACATAGTGACTTAAGGCAAAAATCATTTTATTTTAGTTCCATCAGTCAGCAATTTGGGCTTAGTTCTGCAGGGTGATTTTCTGCTGGTCTTTCCTGGGGTGGCTTGATTTAGGGGCTGGTTTTCATTGGAGTTATCAGCTAGGTGACTGATCTCTGCTCTATGTAGTTTTATCATCCTCAAGCAGGCTGTACAGTTTCCTTATGTGGTAACAAGACTTTCTAAGAAAATATAGGAGAAGCTGGACGTCTCTTCAAGCCTCAAGTCAGAAGTTGAGCAATGTCACATTGACACATTCCAACAGTCAAAACAAGTCACAAGACCACCCCAGATTCAAGAGGTGGGTAAACAGACACACTGCAAAAAAGAGTGTGTAAAAGGAGAGGAGGAATCATTGTGGCCTTCTTTGTAGGCAATTGGACATAAAAAAGCATAAAAAGCACTTGCATATTGAGACTTGCTTATCTGCTCTCAAACCCCCCAGCTCTCTCTGGAAGATGAGATATATGGATTTGAGCTACACCACCCACCATCCTTCTTGGGCCAGACCAGTCTTCATCAGCTAACCCCCAGATGTGAGTGAGCCCGATCAAGTTCAACAGCAGGCATACCTTGTTTTATTGCTTTGCTTTATTATGCTTCCTACATAGTGCATTTGTACAAATTTGTGACAAACCTACACAATGTTTCCAACAGCATTTGCTCTCTGTGTCACATTTTTGTGATTCTCAAAATATTTAAAACTTTGTCAGTATTATTATTTTGTTGTAGTGACCTGTGATCAGTGATCTTTGATATGTCTTTAATTTTTTTTAATGTTTATTTATTTTTGAGAAAGAGAGAGAGAACATGAGCAGCGGAGGGGCAGAGAGAGAGGGAGACACAGAATCTGAAGGAGGCTCCAGGCTCTGAGCTGTCAGCACAGAACACAATGTGGGGCTTGAACCCATGAACTATGAGATCATGACCTGAGCCCAAGTTGGACGCTTAACTGACTGAGCCATCCAGGCAACCCCTTGATATTTCTATTGTAATTGTTTTGGATGACCTCAAACTGCAGCCACATAAGATGGAAAACTTAATCAATAAATGTTGCATGTGTTCTGACTGCTCTACCAATAAGCCATTCCCCCATCTCTTTTCTTCTCCTTAGGCTCCCTATTTTCTGAGTTATTACAACAATCTTGAAATTAGGGCAGCTAATAGCCTTACAGTGGCCTCTGAGTGTTCAAGTGAAAGGAAGAGTCACATGTCTTCCACTCGAAATCAAAAGCTAGAAATGATTAAGCTTAATGAGAAAGGCATCTGGAAGGCCAAGACAGGCCTAAAGCTAGACTTCTTGTGCCAAACAGCCAAGCTGTGAATGCAAAAGAAAAGTTCTTAAAGGAAATGAAAAGTGCTACTCCAGTGAACACACAAATGATAAGAAAGTGAATCAGCCTTATTGCTGATGTGGAGAAAGTGTGATCAGGATAGAGGATCCAACTAGCCACAACATTCCCTTAAGCCAAAAACCTAATCCAGAGGAGGGCTCTAACTCCCTTTAATTTTGTGAAGGCTGAGAGAGGTGAAGAAACTGCAAAAGAAAAGTTGGAAGCTAGCGGAGGCTGCTCCATAAGATTTAGGGGAAGAAGCCATCTCCCTCACATAAAAGTGCAAAGTGAGCAGCAAGTGCTGATACAGGAGATGCAGCAAGTTACTGTTGAGGAACATCATCAAAAAGACATGACCATCCATTGACCTGTGAGTTGGACTCTGGCCCTTGGAGGCTTCTTATCCCTTCCCCTGTCCTTGGAATGTGAGTTCTTCTTGCCTTTTTAGCTCCCAGAGGCTGCTCTAAGGATATAACCTTTAGATAATGATGTGGTGTTGAGAACAGGTGCACAGAATACATGACTGAACCCGGCTAAGGCCTTTTTGTAAACTTTTAAGATTTGGCAGGCAGGTGCAGGGATCCATTCATTTTGCTGCTGACCAAGACAAGCCTCATATGTAAGTTCCGTTTGCTTTTTAAAACTTCTCACACCCCCACCAATCTAGAGTGGCTCCCTCTTTCTTTGGTCTCTCCTTGCCTCCTGAGTATGGGGGCCAGTTCCAGATTACCCCTGGGAAGCTCCTGAGAGGGTTGTAAACCAACAGCAATCCAGAAGATCTAATGAAGGTGGCTATGTTAAATAACAGATTTTCAATTGTGGATGAAACAACCTTCTATTGGAAGAAGATGTCATCTGGAACTTCCATAGCTAGAGAAAAGAAGTCAATACTTGGCTTCAAAGTTTCAAAGGACAGACTGACTCTCTTGTTAGGGGCTAATGCAGCTGGTGACTTTAAGTTGAAGTCAATGCTCATTGGCCATTCTGAAAATTCTAAGGCCCTTAAGAATTATGCTAAATCTCCTCTGTGCCCTAGAAATGGGAAAACAAAGCTTACAAGACAACACACGTATGCAACATTGTTTACCAAATATTTTGAGACCCACTAGCTCAGAAAAAAAGATTCCTTTAAAAATAAGACTGTTCACTGACAATGCACCTGGTCACCCAAGATCTCTGATGGAGATGTACAATGAAATTATTGTTTTTATGTCTGATAATGCAACATCCATTCTGCAGCCCATGGATCAAGGAGTCATTTCAACTTTCAAGTTATGTTTTTAAGAAATACATTTCATAACTTATAGCTGCCATATGTAGCGATTTCCCTGATGAATCTTGTGAAAGTAAATTGAAAATCTTCTGGAAAGGATTCACTATATTAGATGCTATTAAGAACAGGTCAAAATATCAATATTAACAGGAATTTGGAAGAAGTTGAGTCCAACGCTCATGGAGGACTTTAGGGGTTCAGTTTTTCAGTAGAAGAAGTAACTTCAGATATGGTGGAAATAACAAGAGAACTAGAATTAGAAGTGGAGCTTGAAGATATAAATTGAACTACTGCAATCTCATATTAAAACTTTAACAGATGAGAAGTTGCTTCTTCTGGATGAGCAAATAATGTGATTTCTTGAGATGGAAACCTATTGAAATGACCACAAAGGATTTAGGATATTCTGTAACTCAGTTGATAAAGCAGCAGCAGGGTTTGAAAGAATTGACTCCAGGTTTTAATGAAGTTCTACTTTGGGTAAAATACTATTAGCAGCATCATGTGCTACAGAGAAATCTTTCATGAAAGGAAGAGTCAACTGATGCATCAAACTTCATTATTGTTTTATTTTGAGAAGTTGTCACAGCCATCTCAACCTTCAGGAACCACCACCCTGATGTCAGCAGCCGCCATCATTGAGGCAAAACCCTCCACAAGCAAAATTATTTCTACCCGCTGAAAGCTCAGATGATGGTTAGAAATTTTTTACCAACCAAATACCTTTTAATTAAGATATTTGGTTGCTAAAAAAATTGTTAAAAAAAAAAACAATGTACAGGGGCGCCTGGGTGGCTTAGTCAGTTAAGCTTCTGACTTTGGCTAGGTCATAATCTCTCAGTTTATGAGTTTGAGCCCTATGTCGGGTTCTGTACTGACAGCTCAGAGCCTGGAGCCTGCTTTAAATTCTGTGTCTCCCTCTCTCTACCTCTCCCCCTCTCATGTTCTCCTCTCTCTCTTAAAAATAAATAAACATTAAAAAATTAAAAAAAAAACCCAATGTACATTTTTTAGAGATATGCTACTGCATACTTAATAGACTACAATATAGTATAAACATAACTTTTATATGCACTGGGAAATCAAAAAGTTCATTTTTCTCACTTCTTGAACTCAGTGAATATCTCAAAATTACCCAATTGACCTCAAGATTCATGAGCAATAAGAAATAGTTTTAAGCCACTGAGTTTTCTGTTATTTTGCTATACATCATTATAGTGCCTATAAATAACTTATACAGGGTATGATAAAATAGATCCTCAGAGGAGTTTTTGTGTATGTGTAGGGATGTGTATGTGTGTAATTGGTGTGATAAGGGATCAGTGTTGTGCCCTGGCACACTAGATGGTAAATCAGTATTCACTGAATGCACAGATTCTCATGATAATGAAAAGTTTATTGAAGAATCTATGGCCATAGAATGTCATGTGAACCCTTGTTCTGGATAATTGTAGATAACATTTTGTTTCTCGAAAGTGAGTTTTCTTTTGTGAATTAAGTGTGTATTGGAGCTAAGACCAGTTATTCTTATTTTTTTAATGTTGATTTGGGGAGGAGCTGAGAGAGAAGGAGAGAGAGAATCCCAAGCAGGCTCCATGCTATCAGTGCAGAAGCAGATGTGGGACTCCATCTCACAAACTGTGAGACCGTGACCTGAGCCAAAGTCAAGAGTCAGAGGCTTAACCCACTGAACCACCCCTGCATCCCCAGTAATTCTTATTTTTGAACCCATCAGTGGTTTTTCTTTGGGGAAGGCAGAAAAGTAGCGCCCTTTAAGAAGCTGCTCTGACCTAGAACAAATCTACTCAATGTCATGAAAGCTTTATTTTATTTTTTTTTATTTTTTATTTTTTATTTATTTATTTTTTAATATATGAAATTTATTGTCAAATTGGTTTCCATACAACACCCAGTGCTCATCCCAAAAGGTGCTCTCCTCAATACCCATCACCCACCCTCCCCTCCCTCCCACCCCCCATCAACCCTCAGTTTGTTCTGTTTTTAACAGTCTCTTATGTTTTGGCTCTCTCCCACTCTAACCTCTTTTTTTTTTTTTTTTTCCTTCCCTTCCCCCATGGGTTTCTGTTAAGTTTCTTAGGATCCACATAAGAGTGAAAACATATGGTATCTCTCTTTCTCTGTATGGCTTATTTCATTTAACATCACACTGTCCAGTTCCGTCCATGTTGCTACAAAGGGCCATATTTCATTCTTTCTCATTGCCACATATTACTCCATTGTGTATATAAACCACAATTTCTTTATCCATTCATCAGTTGATGGACATTTAGGCTCTTTCCATAATTTGGCTATTGTTGAGAATGCTGCTATAAACATTGGGGTACAAGTGCCCCTATGCATCAGCACTCCTGTATCCCTTGGATAAATTCCTAGCAGTGCTATTGCTGGGTCATAGGGTAGGTCTATTTTTAATTTTCTGAGGAACCTCCACACTGCTTTCCAGAACGGCTGCACCAATTTGCATTCCCACCAATAGTGCAAGAGGGTTCCCGTTTCTCCACATCCTCTCCAGCATCTATAGTCTCCTGATTTGTTCATTTTGGCCACTCTGACTGGCGTGAGGTGATATCTGAGTGTGGTTTTGATTTGTATTTCCCTGATAAGGATGAAAGCTTTATTTTAAATGATGAGAAAAAATGGATTGAAAAATGATTTCTGCCTGTTTTTATCACTTTTCTGACTATAGCTGGCTCTTGAACTGCATGGGTCCACTTTGTGAGAAATGAGCCCACTGACCGAATGAAAGGAGGGATGGTGGAGACTCAGAGCACAGTGAAGTCAAGCTTTAATCAACCTTCTTGCAAGACAGGGTGTCTGATGGACAGGCACAGGTAGGCTGGTTCCAGCAGGCAACTTACCTTCTAGTGTGCAACCTCCTTGACTGATTTCTCATTGGCTGAATACTACAGAGATTACACTTTACTCAGAAGTTGCCTATGCCCATGTAAAGCAAAAAAGTAGTCTGATTGGAACAAATGTACATTCCTTGAGGTGACGCAGAGACTTCAGTTCTTTGGTGAATGCTCATTGCAAAACCCATGAAAAATAAGCCCGTGAAATGGAGAGGGGAAGAACCAGGAAGTGAAGTGTCTAAGGGTTTGGGACTCCATTGTTGGGGGGACAGGCTTTGTACATATTTCCAATAGGTTGTAAACCTATTCTTAACTAGATAGCACAACTTTTATTTGGTATTTCTGAAAATGAATCATCTCACTTACTTCTCACAACTTACAACCAGATTTTTTCTGATAAATACAAGACTGCAAATGTATTTTCTCTTCCTTATGATTTTTTCAATAACATTTTCTTTTCTATGGTTTACTTTAAGAATACAGTATATAATTCGTATACAAAATATGTGTTGACTTTCATGCTATTGGTAAGGCTTCTGGTTAATGTAGGCTATTAGTAGTTAAGTTTTTTGGGGAGTCCAAAGTTATACATGGATTTTTTACTGTGCAGGATTTTGGTGCCTCTATTCTCTCCCTATATTGTTCAAGGGTCAACTGTAATGCACAAATCTCTGGTTGATCTGCAGTAGTTACTACTACATTTTAGAGCAAGGTATTTTTCCCTTGGAAACTTTATGTGAAGGGAGCTAGAATTTTACAATACAAGCAGAATATATCAAGCACCCTCTTTAGTGAGAGACTGCTCCCAAATGGTACATAAAGGAACAGAATTTACTTTTGTTGGGTCGAATTCTAACTGATGTGTTTGCAGAAAGAATTTGTCTCGAAGGCAGTCTTTAAGCCTAAGTGAGCACAATTTTATCATGTTTTAAAGCATTATATGTGTAGGTATTGTTTTTCAAATCTTTTATGTTTTCAACGCTTAGTTTGTGGGGGAAAAAAAGAAGAAAAGAGATACAGAGAGAAAATCTTGGTAAGCTGAAAAAATTTTAATGCAAAATAATTGAAAGATCTCATTTTAAAGGCTTGTGGTTGTTCTGATCCTGTTATTATAATACCTGTTGTTTGCTTACAATTCTGTAATTTTTGTGAAGAGAAAAAGAGAAGGAAGGAAGGTAGGAAGGAAGGGGGGAAGGAGGGAAAAAGGACAGGAAGGAAGGAAGGGGGAAAACAGAGAAAGAGAAAACACTTTTTCCCTTATTCAGCCAGGTATTTAATCACCTCTGAATGGTATTTCAAGTGTTTCCTCTTTTTCAGAACAGGATGTGACTATTAGCCTTAAGTTATGTTGCAGAGGTATATCTTTGGGCAGGAGAAGATACCACTGAATAGGGGTGGGATGGGACTTTTGGCATTCCTGATGCCAAGGTCTGTCCTCAGATGACAGGAACTTCATCTCTTCTATGAAGGTAGCAAAAGAAACGGTTGATCAGCAGTTATTGATGGTGCAGGCGTACATCCAGATTCCTAGAACAGCAGGAAATTTATTTCTCACAAATCCCACATAATAAACAAACACTGTTGCTACTCTCATTATTACTAATAAGTGACATAAATAGAAAAACATTCTTTAAAATATTCTAAAACTGAATGGCATTCTCATTAGCAAAATATCAGCTTCACAAGTTTATTGCTTCTGATTGATAAAGGAAGAATTGAAGCAAGAAATGGAGAGGCGCTGACTCTTAACCCATTCACATTACTAACTAGTCAGTAATTGACCTTGGGGAAATGTCCCAACCTCTGAATTTTAGATTTTCCAATCTAACTAACTTGTCCTAACTATAATGCAAAAAGCAACAAGCAAGACAATATTTTGTATAAAGAAATCTCTATGAAAAATATTATATAGGATAAGGTTCTATTTTTGTCACTACTCTCATAATAAAAATTCCACTGTTGAAAGAAGGAATAAACTGCATACTTTATGAGGTCCTATACAAAAGTACATAGTATTTTGATTGCAGTTCACTGGATTATTTAAATTGTTTTTAATATAAATAATAATATTAATTTCATCATTCACCGTACTTCATTATATTTGCATTCTCAATTTTAGAAGCTTTGTTTCAAAGATTAAAGTCATTCCTGGATATTAATAGAATAGAAGTGGAGTGTCTACTCTGTGGACTAGACTATTCTTAAAACTGTGCTGTATTCTAATTATTGACTTTATTATTATCTTTTGAGAGTAAATTGCTAATTGATACTATACAGGGATTTTTCACATATAGTATTGATATTTTTAATAATAATTATACAAGGCTATAAGGTAGATATTATTATTATTAGAGAATTTAAGTCACTTGTCTGATCTCATAAAAGAGCTAGACATGTCTCCCTATTATGTCAGACTATATCCAATATATAGTCCACGTTTACAAGGAGCATAGGATCTAGCAAGTGAGAAAAAGGTAGATATAACTGTTACATGAAGAGAGATAGTGACAAACACCATAAAAGCAAAATACAAGAAATATTGGTTATAACTGAGATTACCTCTACTTATAAGGATCATGAAAGAACTAATATTTGAGAAGGACCCTTAAAGGAGTTGGTAATATAAAAATGCACCAATAGAGGGAAATCTATTTTAACTAGCAGAACATTTATGGATAGAAATAAGGTGATAATTTGGGAAATTCTTATTGCTCATTTCTTTTGTCTTTTTAAACACATGCTTTTAGCTCTGGCTAGTCCCAGGGTTTCAGATGCCTGGAGTAGTAGTGAGATTTAACACGGAATGAAAAGTGGAGAAATGAGGCCAGTTTTGACTTCTAAATGTGAAAAAAAAAAAAAAAAGATTTTGTAGTCAAGTAAGTGTTTTTGAAAACAGGAATTTCCAAATTTATTTATCATTTAGTGAACATCTCAAGAACTAAGAAGGACTTAAATCATTGAGTTTTTTCCATAAGGTAGTGGAGGTGCTCTTTCTCCTAGAATAACCAAACTGTAAGACTTCCTGCTCTAGAGAAAGGAACATCTGATATGGAGGAAAGAAAACAATCTTTCAATGCTGACTCATTGGGTGTCTGGAAGAAGGAAGAGAACAAGAGTTGGGGGAAGGCAAAGGTATTTTAGTAAATAAAATACCACTGAATAAGGGTGGGACGGGATTTTTGCCAATGGTCCACATTGGGACCTCTGGAAAGAAAACTCCTTGCAGATGACCCTGTACACTGTGCTGCCCTGGGTTCTTGAATGCCATAGACCAAATGAGAAGTGACCAAGATGCTTACAGGTAAATTTCCAGAGGAAATAATCAAAGCAGGGACAAAGCAGCTCTTCTAAATTTTACTCTCCAGGGATCCATATCCATATGAATCATACTGAGTTCTCAGGGGGATTGAAAATACTAGGAAGGTTGGAGATGAGGTTTAATCAGCCAGATTGCACCACCAAAGTCTCTACCAGCTCATTGTCAGATTCTGAGCTGTATCAGTCTTGGATGCCAGCCAGTGGATGAGAACCATGATCCTAGAGATCAAGGGAGCCATCCTGAATCAATCCTTTAACATAAGGTTTCTTAAGCCACATCTCTCCCTCTATATTCCTGGAAGCTACTGTGAAAAGGACCTGAGAAGGGGGATAGAAGTCTGAGTTTAATCCTAAAGAAATCTTTAGCAATTACAGTTATTTTCCACATTACAATAGGTTCAGGTTTCAGAGAATTATTATATTATTGGTAGACAAAAATAAAGAAGTTGCAAAAATAAAGAAGTTGCATTTTCTTTATGAATCTGAGTTGTATGTATTAAATTTTAATCCTGCTACACGAAAATGTGAAAGATATTTTTTTCGTGCCCCCCCCTTTTTTTTTTTTTTGGAATAAGGGGAAAAAAATGGAGTGGCTCAATAACTTGGCCAAGGTAACAGAGCAGGAATAAGATGAAGTTGGATTTGAGTTGGATGTTTTAACTCCAAAGGCCATGCTTCTATCACAATACCATGCAATATTAGGGAATAGCAAATAATCTTGTTTGGATGGATTATAAGACACATTGTTAGTAATTATATGCGTAATGTCTTATCTTGGACAAAACATGAGGTAGCTTTGTTAGGAGTTATGAGAACCTAGAAGGTAGTTTGAAGCCCAAACTTAATTTAAGTCTAAGAAAAACTATAGAAAAAGAGTACAGGGTTTGTATGTCTGTTATATAGTATTATGAGCCTATTATATTATGGTACCTATTGCATAGGTATTACATAATTAAAATAATATTAAAATGTAAAATAAGTATAGTAATGCTGAGTTAATTAGTAATATTTTTCATTATGGCTACTTGAGTAGTTAAACCTCTGATGATTTAAATCATCAAACCTTTGAAAATATTTTTTTCTGATGCCCATCCATTTCCGGGGTTATAAGCATTTACCATAAAATTATGTATTCTGAAGACTGTTAAAATATAAGGATGTCAGTTCCTGTAGTAGAAATGGGGTTAATACGGGCACCTGGGTGGTTCAGTGGGTTAAGCGTACGACTTCAGCTCAGGTCATGATCTCAGGGCTCATGAGTTTGAACCCTGCATTGGACTCTGTGCTGACAGCTAGAGCCTGGAGATTGCTTTGGATTCTGTGTCTCCCTCTCTCTCTGCCCCTCCCCTGCTCATGCTCTCTTTCTCTCTCAAAAATAAACATTAAAAAAAATTAAAAAAAAAAGAAATGGAGTCAAGATGCAGCTATGGTAAGATATCAGAATAAGTTATCTAAATTTATTCTTAAAATTTAGTTAAAAAATTTTTTTTAAGGATTTCACAATTTTACTGATTTAATAATAACAAAACTATAGGATTTTTTATTATATTTCAAATTTATATCTGAAACATCTGGATTAATTTTCATAAATAGTATATTTTTATTTTTATTTTTATTTATTGCTTTCAAATAGAGTGTTTTTTTAGACATGGAAAAAATAATGATTTTATCACCTTGTAAAATAACACTATTTGTCTCCAAAAAGAGCTGTTTTGGATTTTCATCATAGTTTCTTCATCTACATGTCCTTCAATCTCAGCTTACTTACGTAAAATTTTGAATTGCAATACTGAGAAACACATTTTCAGTGTATTTTTTCAAGCTAAATGAAGGCACCAATTGATAAGGTATGATCATTTTAATAGCTATTTCATCAAAAAGAAACAGAGTTTCAAGGTCTTAGGAAAGGAGTTGGGGTTATTTACATATGATAGAAGTTTTTTATTTGAAGGAAGGTATAGAAAAGGTAAGTTCTTACAGCTGGTAAGGTACAAAAAAAGGAAAATAGAACATACCAGAAGATTTGGGTCCTACAGCAGAATTACAGCATCCAGTATGATATCGGTGATGGCTTACATTTTAATAAGTTTATTTAAAGACAATCTAATGAGACTTTATTTTTTTCTTTCTTAACACATCTATAATTTCATAGTAAAAGACAAGGAAGAAAAAATACTTTTCATAGATAATTTGATATTTACTAGGACTACTTCAACAAATTCTTAAATACTATTATTGTTAGCCTGTTATATGTGTAGCATAAATTTTTTGGGACCTAAAACAGTGCCTGGAAAATTGAAGATTTACAATGAATTGTAAATATTTATTTAATAACTAAATATTTATTTAATAACTAAATGATTGGAGATTTACATTCATGTCTCAGTAAGTTTACAAATTACCATATGTCAGAGGCCTCACTTAAGCCCTTCTCAAGTACATTTGGAACTATAAAGATTAGGCTGTTCATAAACACATCATTAATGTGCCTTAAAAAGATGTATGGATAAGGTAGAATGGTTGTTGTTGTTGTTATTTCTTTTTCATTTTTTTAAGACTATGGATCTAGGAATCCCAGAGATCTGGACTTGAATGCTAACTACACTAATTTGTTGAGTGACTTAGCTATATTATTTAACCTCTTTAAATAGCCAACTCATCATCTGTGGAGGAGAAATAATATATCCTTCAAAAAATGATTGGGAGAATTGAATGAAATAACATATGCATAGTTAGAAATCAATACATGTCCATTCTGCTATATCACCTGCTAATCAAATCTGCTATATTATCAAACAGTGAACGCTTGCTTTTCTATACATGTATACACACAGGTAAATAATCACTTGCATCAAAGTGAGTATTTCCAACACCCAGCATGCTACCTCATCCTTCCTCTCTGTTCGTATACACTCAAGGATAACAGCTATTTTTGTTTCTATTTTATGTTATTTATTTTTAATTTACATCCAGGTTAGTTAGAATATAGTGCAATAATGATTTCAGAAGTAGAATCCAGTGATTCATCCCCTACATAAAACACCCATTGCTCATCCCAAGTGTTTTCCTTAATTCCCCTTCCCTATTTAGTGCACCCCCCACCCACAACCTCACCAGCAACCCTCAGTTTGTTCTCTGTATTTTAGAGTCTCTTATGTTTTGTCCCCCACCCTGTGTTTATATTCTTTTTGCTTCCCTTCCCTTTTGTTCATCTGTTTTGTATTTTAAATTCCACATATGAGTGAAGTTATATGATATTTGTTATTCTCTGACTAATTTCATTTAGCATAATGCCCTATAGTTCCATCCACCTTGTTGCAAATGGCAAGATTTCATTCTTTTTGATTGCCAAGTAATACTCAATTTTATATATATATATATATATATATATATATATATATATATATATATGCCACCTCTTCTTTATCCATTCAACTGTTGATGGACATTTGGGCTCTTTCCATACAATGGCTATTGTTGATACTCCTGTTACAAACATTGGGGTGCATGTGCCCCTCGAAACCTGTATTCTTTGTATAAACACCTAGTAGTGCAATTGCTGGGCCATGGAATAGTTCTATTTTTAATTTTTTGAGGAACCTCCACACTGTTTTCAAGAGTGGCTGCACCAGTTTACATCCCCATCAGTAGTGCAAAAGGGTTCCTCTTTCTCTGCATCCTCACCAACATCTGTTGTTGCCTGAATGGTTAATTTTAGCCATTCTGACACGTGTGAGGTGGTATCTCATTGTGGTTTTGATTTGTATTTCCCTGATGATGAATGATGCTGAGCATTTTTTCATGTGTCTGTTAGCCATCTGGATGTCTTCTTTGGAGAAGTGTCTATTCGTGTCTTTTGTCCATTTCTTCACTGGATTATTTGTATTTTGGGAGTTGAGTTTGATAAGTTCTTTATAGATTTTGGATACTAACCCTTTATCTGATATGTCATTTGCAAATTTCTTCTCCCATTGCATCATTTGTGTTTTAGTTTTGCTGATTGTTTCCTTAACTGTGAAGAAGCTTTTTATCTTGATGAGGTCCCAATAGTTCATTTTTGCTTTTGCTTCCTTTGCCTCCAGAGACATGTTGAGTAAGAAGTTGCTGTTGCTGAGGTCAGAGAGGTTTTTGCCTGTTTTCTCATGTAGGATTTTGATGGCCTCCTGTCTTATGTTTAGGTCTTTCATCCATTTTGGGTTTATATTTGTGTATGGTATAAGAAAGTGATCCAGTTTCATTCTACTGCACATTGCTGTCCAGTTTTCCCAACACCATTTGATGAAGAGACTGTCTTTATTCCACTGGATATTCTTTCCTGCCTTGTCAAAGATTAGTTGGCCATATGTTCGTGGGTCCATTTCTGGGTTCTCTACTCTGTTCCATTGATCTATGTGTCTGTTTTATGTGCCAGTACCATACTCTCCTGATGAATACAGCTTTGTCATACATCTTGAGGTCAAGAATTGTGCTGCCTCCAGCCTTGGTTTTCTTTTTCAGGATTGCTTTGGCTATTCGGGGTCTTTTGTGGTTCCATACAAATTTTAGGATTGTTTGTTCTAGCTCTGTGAAGAATGTTGGTGTTATTTTGATATGGATTGCATTGAATATGTAGATTGCTTTGGATAGTATCAACATTTTAACAATATGGAGCATGGTATATTTTTCCATTTTTGTGTGTGTGTGTCTTTTTCAATTTCTTTCATAAGCTTTCTATAGTTTTCAGTGTATAGATTTTTCATCTGTTTGGTTAGGTTTATGCCTAAGTATTTTATGGGTTTTGGTGCAATTTTAAATGGGATTGATTCCTTGATTTCTCTTTCTGCTGCTTCATTATTGGTGTATAGAAATGCAACCAATTTCTGTGCATTGATATTATATTGTGTGACTTTGCTGAATTCATGGATGAGCTCTAGAAAATTTTTGGTGGAATCTTTTGGGTTTTCCATATAGAGTGTCATGTTGTCTGTGAAGAGTGAAAGTTTGACTTCCTCCTTGCCAATTTGGATGCCTTTTATTTCTTTGTATTGTCTGAGTGCTGAGGCTAGAACTTCCAATACTAGGTTAAATAACAGTGGTGGGAATGGACATCCCTATCATGTTCCTGACCATGGGGGAAAGCTCTCAGTTTTTCCCCATTGAGGATGATATTAGCAGTGGGTCTTTTGTATATGGCCTTTATGGTCTTGAGGTATGTTCCTTCTATCCCTTCTTTCTTGAAGGCTTTTTTATCAAGAAAGGGTGCTGTATTTTGTCAAATGCTTTCTCTGCACCTTTTCAGAAGATCATGTGGTTCTTGTCCTTTCTTTTACTAATGTGATGTATCACATTGATGGTTTTGTAGATATTGAACCAGCCCTGCATCCTAGGTATAAATCCCACTTGTTTGTGGTGAATAATTGTCTTAATATATTGTTGGATCCAGTTTGCTAGTATCTTGTTGAGGATTTTTGCAAAGGATAACTGCTGTATTAATCTCTATCATCATAGATTAGTTTTGCCAACTTTGTATTAATTAAATATAGTATATATGTTTTTTTCTGGCTTCTTTAGCTCAATTTGATGTGTGTGAGATGTATTCATGTTTTGTCTGTAGATACAGTTACTTTTTTTTCATCGTGTTGGTGATTTTCATTTGTTCGTTCTACAGTTGTTGGGCATTTGGATTTTGTCCAGCTTTTGATTTTTGTAAACAACACTGACATGAATATTCATAACAGTCCTATACATGCCATTTTATGGTCAAAAGCAGGCATTTCCTCTTGAAACTTATTTAAATTTTCAGTAATATCGTATGTGTGTGTGTATGTGTGTGCATATGTTATTGTAACCTTTTTCCAAAATGTATGTGCCAGTTTACAATCCCATCAAAAATATATGAGTTTCATTGCTCCATATCCACCAACACTTGATAACAGTAAACGTTGGTTTTGTGAATAATATATACATATATATATATATTTATATAATGTATAATTTTAGCCATTCCTGTGGGATGTAATGTCTTATTGTGATTTCAATTTGCATTTCTGTGATGACAAATGATACTGAGTATCTTTTCATATGCTTATTGTCCTTTTGCACATCACTTTTGGTAATGTTCTCTTTCAAGTTTTATTTATTTATAAAATAGGTTGTTAGTATTTTATTGACTTATAGGATTCTGACTCCAAGTCCTTGGCTGCACCTAAATATTGGGAATATCTTCTCCCAGTCTATAGCTTGGCATTTTTTTTCTCTTGTATTTTTGATGTATTTTGACTGATGGCAGAACTTTTTAATTCAACAATTTTTTAATAGCTAGTGCTCTTGTGTCCTGTTTAAGAAATTTTGCCTATTTGAGATGAAAAAGATACTGTCTTCTGTTTTCATCTAGAAGCCTTTTGTTTTTCTTTTCACAATTAGGACTATGATCTGTATCAAATTACTTTTGTGTATGTTGTGAGGTAAGGGTCAATTTCATTTTCTTTTCCTCCAGAGATATCTTAATGGATCAGCACAATTTATTGAAAAGACTGCCCTTTTAGTTTGAATTACAGTCATGCACTACATAAATCAAGTGATCATATGTGTTTGGGTCTTTTTCGGGATTCTATTTCTGTTCCATTAGCTTCCTTGCACACAAATTTCTGTTATTTTTGTTATAATTTTGTTCATCTTTGGTATCAGTTGCAGTATTTGTGATTTTGTGTTCTTCATTAAAATAAAACAAAACTTTATAATTTTGAAACCAATGAGTGGTAAAATTGTTCTTTCTCTGAAGTACACATGAGTTGTTTGCTGTCAAATCCTCCTTAATTTTCTTTTTTTGTTTTTATTTAAAACTTTTTTTTAATGTTTATTGTTGAGAGACAGAGAGAGACAGAGCATGAGCCGGAGAGGGGCAGAGAGAGAGGAGACACAGAATTGAAAGCAGGCTCCAGGCTCCAAGGTGTCAGCACAGAGCCTGATGCAAGGCCAAAACCCAGGAGCCGTGAGATCATGACCTGAGCTGAAGTTGGACACCCAACTGACTGAGCCACCCAGGCCCCCTCCTTAATTTTCTATAAATGATCACAAATTCAGAATAATAAAAAAAGACTTTTCTGTATTGTTTCAAGTATTGATTTTTCAACATTATTCTTTATAGGGTTTAAATTCAAGTTCAATCTGTAGTGTATTATTTGTTTATTCATTCATGCATTCATTCACTGTTAGGGACATGCTACTTTGTTCTCAACATTAGTGCTAGTATTTCCCACATATCAACTCAGATACTAGCACATGGCATGTATCTGCATATGCTGTTTATTTAGTCCAAATTGAACCAGAATTTGAGGTATGTGGACCATATAGGTAGAGGTAGCAAAGGGTTAGATTGAGGAGTGGGGAATGAGTTTGGGGGGTAGGGTCTGTGGCCCACACTAGCAACTAAAATTTGCATTATGAGTCCTTCCTGGCCATTAGAAATGCTTAAAAATAATAGCTATCGATTTTTTATTTTAGAGAATTTTTCTTTTTTTCTTTTCTTTTTTTGGGGGGGAGAGACCCCTTGATACAGACAAATGCTCCCATGTTATTCTATTTAAATTCAGTTATTAGCTATGTATTATTTAGAGAGAAGATTGTTCTTTCAGAGCATGTCTGAATCTGATATATTCCCACAAGGGAAAAAAATAGTAAAGCTACTCAAAATACTATTAAAAATGTATTGCAAGTAAGAGCTCTGTTTTCCTTTTTTTTTTTTTTAAAGAAAATACAGGTTATTTGATTATGAATTCAGTTTGCTTTGAGTAGTTTTTTATCACAGGTTTCAAAGGGAGATTTCTTTGAAGCACATCTCTGCTGAGACATAAAAACACGAGTTGGCTAAAGCCGACAAGTTTGCTGCGATGACTTAGTCTGGAATGTAGGAAGAAATAGGAGGCTTTTTCAATTGCAATGAACAGCTACGGAAGCCTGTCTCTTCCTTTTTACTATAGTGTGTTGAGCATTACACTTTTTTCTCCTGAGATAGCATTAAAATCGATCATTTTCTTATTAAATTCAAAGAGTATGTTTCAACAATATTGCATTTAGCCCCTAAAGAGCAAAACTGGGAGGTTAAATGTGAATCATAAAACTCTGTTTCTCAATAAAAGGATTGGGTAGGTGGCAAAGGCAATGGCCAATAAGAGTTGATATGTGGTAGTCATTGATTCCATGTAATATTCTGAAGGTTTCTTTTTCACGCTTTCAGTTCCAAAAAAGAAAAGAAATATACAGGATTTTAGTTAGTATTTTGAATAAGTTCTGTAGGTTCTTAAAGAGCAACACTCAAGATAATAGTTCAGTCTTCATAAAATAGGTCATTATCATTATTCTAAAGTAGCATAGGAACAAACCCCCCCAAAATATCTATCTATCTATCTATCTATCTATCTATATATATATATATCAATTGGCCAAGTAACTGATAGCTATTATGCTGGTCTAAAAAGTCTAATAGCTTTTCAAAGATATAAGTGAGAAGATTCTCTGTTATTCATTCTCATATGCTGGATTTTGTGACCTTTGTAATTATGTTATTCTCATCAATTCTTCTTACTTTGGCATATTGCAGATAGAGTTTTGATCCAATTTGTTGATATAAATATAGCAACTTTCCAAATATTTAGTATCTTGATTATAGAACACAATCCCAATATATCACTACCCTTAAAGAATCTGTTCCAGGGACTATATCTTCTCTTTTGGCTGTGCAGTCCACACTGCTGGTCAGACATGTTTCACAGTAGTGTCTGGTGGAATCTTGATTTTTTTTTAAAGATAATTTCTATTCCTGGGACAGAGACAGTAGGGAATAACAAAAGACATTTATCAACCATGAGTTTAGTCTGTTAGGGTGCTAGTAGAAAACAGAAGGCACACTAGAAAGTTAATGGATGAGTTAATAAAAGAGAATAATTATGGAAATGTAGGCAAAATTAAGAGAACAAAAAAGGGTTGGTGAAGCATTCAAGGGCCCCCAACAATGAGAGCCATTACTACTCCAAAGTCTCATGTGAAATGGTACAGAGTGGTAAGAGCAAAACTAAGTGATGACTATTGCTGTGAAAACTGGCCTGCCCAGCATTAGTGGACTTACACAGAGGAGGAGGGCCACTGTCAAAATCATGGGTTGGGAGGAGGGAGCTGAGGTGTGGTAGAAATAAGTACCTGATAACTTTGCCCTCTTACTCCTTTTCTCCCATAGTAATGCCTCTTATTGATTGAAAACAGCAAAATGTCAGAGGGCAAGAGATACCAAATGATGTAGTTCTGGGGTAAAGATCAGTGCAAAGAACAGATCCATAAAGGTAATAGTAAATGCAGAATAATCAGCACAGTCCATCCCTTTTTTTCTAGTTGGCATTCATTCCAGTTCTTCATTTTAGATAGACAAATCTGAAACACAAAGGAAAAAAATCCCCAAACATAAAGGAAACAAAAAGTCTTACTAACTATCATATCACCTTGGGGAGATGTCAGTGTAGCTAGAATCTCACCAGGAGCTTTAACTGTGATATTATTGAGCACCAGTGCCCTTCATATATAGTATAGATGTCCATAGTGGATGGAAGGGAGAAAAATAATGATTAATGGAGAACATAGCTGACCATAGTGTCCACTTCTATAGCTGACTATAAGGCTTAGGTTACAAGGTTTGTTGAAATTATAGTTTCATTCTTTGATCACCAGTTTCATGTTTCCTTTATTCTCTGCCATCATTAGTTGACGAGTTTTTTTCTGATGGGGTGACCCAAATCTTCACTTCTATAGAAGCCATATCTCTAATGGTCTTGTCTTGATGTGTTGCCCCAATTTCCCACTGGCAAATGATAGAAGAATGGCTGTATTAATAGGTGCCACAGTAAGTTGCCCCCACTAGTTGGAAGAAATCTAATTTCTCCTTGTTAATCAAATTAATTATTCAAGCCACAACATTGACCTCTGTCTTTACCTGTTAAAATAAGGAGCCCAAGATAGCCTGAGGTTAATCTCAGTTTCTATTTCAATAGAATCATGACTGTGTTCCCTGGTGGAAGCATTGACTTTTGAACTACACTGAGGTCCCTTCTAGCATACTATTAGGTTCAGTAGTGAGAAGAGCTTTTCCCACATCCACACCTTGTTTCCCAGGCTCATGCAGTCTATCTATAGAGAAGATGGCGCTATTTATTGTTTACTGGCCTAAAGTTTATTATGCATCCTATAGAAGAGAACTATAAGCTCACAGGATGTCTTCACTTACATAGTGTCATTTCTGAGCCTTTGGTGGCTAATTTATCACTTTGTCAACCAGCTGCTCTTTGGGGGAATATGATAAGATCAGAGAGTACCTTGAGAATTTCACACTGCTTGCTATATTTCTTTCACTGTAAAATGTTTCCTCTCAGCAAAAGTGATTTTTTTAAGGATACTGAAGTACCCTAAAAACGAATAAGGCATTTTGTTAGTCCCTGCCCAACAATATTGATAGAGTTTTGCCAGCACAAAAGGAAATCTGTTTCTGGCATATGAGTATATTCCCATGAGAACAGTCTTTGTGACAAAAGGGCTCGAAAGTGGTCAACTTTCACCCAGTGAATGGCTAGCTCTCCAGGAAGTGGTTGTACTGGTGGCCTAGCATGGACTTCTGCTGTTGGCATGTTGAATACTCAACAAGTAGTTGTGAGCAGTTCAGTCTTAGTGAAGGGAAATCTATGTTATCTATGTTATTGAGCCCAATGCATAGCCTCCATCCCAGCCACTGTGGCCACTTTGTAAATGGGCCCATTAAACAAGCAATTTAGCAACCAAGGATAGAAAGCTAACTTATATCCACACAACAGGTAATTCTGTTCACTTGATTGGTGAGTGCCTTCACCTCAATGCAGAGATTTTATGTGGCCCATGAATATTTTCATACTCTGAAATGTGTATTCACTATCCTGTCTTGTAGATTCATACTTGTCACTTATTTTCCAATCTTTTTTTCCAGTACCATGACCAACAACTAACCTGTTATCTATGGACTATGAATTAATGTAGATTTTTACATTGAGTCATCTATCTCTCCTTTCAGATGTTCACAGCGAGTGGACAAGCAGATACACTGACCAAAACTCCCCATCTCAATTTTCAAGGTTCTACTAGGAACCTTGAAGTTAGCATCAAAAATCTGAGGAAATTGTACGTTTAACTGGTGTTGCATCTCTATAGCACTAACAATCAGGCTTTGTATCTGATCCACAGTCATGTGTGAAAAAGCTTCATAGAGGCTTTCTGCACTTTGAAAAGGAATGTCAGGCTTTGAGTTAATTTGTGTGTGTGTGCTTGGTTAGAAATAACAAGTATATTCCAGATTTTTACATTAGCAATGTCAACATAGCAACTAAATGCCATAGAAAATTGAGCTCTCAAAGCCTTTTTCCAGTGCACCTCATCTCATGCCACCTGTGATAATTTGAGTAACTGTGGTGCTACTACAATCATGAGATCTTATTGTCCCTTAGCAAAGAGATAATCTGCATGCTCATCAAATATGTGAGACATCAGTCCTAAAACCCAAATTTTAGAGTCTATTTCCTGGGAATATTCCAGGAAAATTTCTTGTTATCAGCCATGGTGTTAGCAAGAAATCACTGATAGTTAAAGAGGTGATGAAAGAGAGTATGAAAATGGGATTATTTCTAAGGGAGAAGTTAAGGGTAACAATGAGAAAGGATAAAACTCCTGGGAATTAGCAACAATTATTATGAAATGGTTACCATGAGCTAGTTTTAAGGGGGAAAGAAGGGAATAACATTACTGGAACTCACTGAGAGGAGGCACCTGACTAATGATTAGGTGGAGAGGATTTTAGCCATTGACAACACTGCAGACCAATAGTGAGAAGTTAATGGACTCTCTCCTGAACCCTGCTCTTCTTTCAGTGACTCCCATTGGTTGAATGCACCTGGAAAATAGAGTGGAAGAGATCTTGACTGATGCAGACCATAAAGTTTAGCAAGCAAAACACAGAGAAGGGTTAGGCATAGTTCTGGAAGAGTAAGTGGAGAAAACCCAGCACAAAGCACAGACTACTTATGTTTTTGACTAATAAATGAATTCTTTTGGATTCACTTACTTTCATTTTGTTCTTTTAGCTACAAATATATAATTTTGTTCATTAGAAAACAGCCCTACAAGTTCTTTTGAGGTTGAGACACAGAAAAGTTTGCTGCTTTATTGCCCACAACTGGAACATAGGCACCATGAGGGTGGGGAATTCCCTGCTCCAATCCTGTGTTAGCTTACTAGGGCTACTATAACAAAGAAGCACAAACTGGGTAGCTTAAATAACAGGAACTTGTTGCCTCACAGTTCTGGAGGCCACAAATCTAAGATTAAGGTGTTGGCAGTGTCAGTTCCTTTTGAGAGCTGTGAGGAAGAATTCCTTTCCATGCCTCTCCCCCTGCTTCTGGTGGTTTGCTGGGACTCTTTGGTGTTCTTTGGCTTGTAGAAACATCACACCAATCTCTTCCTTTATCTTCACAAAGTTCTCTGTGTTGTGTGTGTGTGTGTGTGTGTGTGTCCAAATTTCTCCTTTTTATAAGAATACCTTTAAAAAAATTTTTTTTAACGTTTATTTATTATTGAGAGACAGAGCGAGATAGAGCGTGAGCAGGGGAGGGGCAGAGAGTAGAGGAGACACAGAATCCAAAGCAGGCTCCAGGCTCAGAGCGGTCAGCGCGGAGTCCCACGCGGGGCTTGAACTCACAAACCACGAGATGATGACCTTAGTCCAAGTCGGACGCTTAACCAACTGAGCCACCCAGGAGCCGCAAGAATACTTTTTTTATATTGGATTGGGCCCACCCTACTCCAGTGTGACTTCATCTTAACTGATTATATCTACAATGACCCTATTTCCAAATAAAGTCACATTCTAAGGTTAGGATTTCAACATATGAATTTTTGGGAATGCAATTCAACCCATAATAGATCTTAATGCCTAATACAATGTATGGCCTGGAAACCTATGAAACCCTATTTATCTATTTTTAAAAATTTGGGGAGTGTTAAATCTTACACCTTATACATTAATTCTACATCTGATTCTCTTCAAAACTATTAATTTAAGAAATTTGAATTAGTATCAGAAAATAGCGTCTTCTATTTGCCCCTAATGATTAATTAGCAATAATAAGAGATACGTACTACATTGGGTAATAAATCATTTTACTAAGTTCCACCTATGGTAGTGCCCACTCAGCCAGTTTCAGAGACAGATAGAAATCTCTCAAGCCCATAAATGTCATTCTGATCTCTGAATGATCAGTTTACTTCCTGCATCATGAGGTTTGATTAAAAAATTATTGCTTGAAGCTCATAAAACAATCCAATCACTTTCAAATCTAATTTTTATATTTTTCCCAGTGATAATCTGTGCATAAGAACAATTAAGATCATTTTTGCCAACCACCCTCTGAGTCATTTACCCAAGTTAATTTCATTTGCCATCCTGCTACTTCCTACTCTTAAATCCATCTTTACTTTCTAAAATCTATGAGCCGCTTTTTCTTTTCCAACATCTAAAATTTATAGGAAACTTTTTTCCCCATTAAACACTGTCCAACATTTTTGAACATGGAAAAAAAGACTATGATATTTTCAATTTCCTCCTCTAATTTTCTCCTCTGCCAAATCTTGAATAGCAATAATGTGTTTATAAAGCCTTTCTGCAGGAGCCCACCCATAGTACCTGACAGAGCAGTGCTGTGTAGAGAGCCCTGGAATTGGAGCCCAGTTCCTGAGTTAGGAATTGTATTAGGAATTTACGTATTAAACAAGGTAAGGTTATATATCACTATGCCTAAGCAAGTATTAATTTTGTTTTCTGTAGTCATTTAGCTGTTATTTGATCCTTTCATCTTCACTACAGCCCTATTATAAACTTCATTTAATAGATGAGGAACTTTTTAGAAATTAGTCAATCTGCATGAAGGCATGACTCAGTAGTGGTAGGAGAGTTAGGATTAGAACTACAGCTGTGTTCCTTCAGAGCCCACCATCATTTCTACCATCACCTACTGTTCAAGATCAATTCAACAAAGTAGCATGCTGGGCCCTCCTCTAACCACATCTTATTTTTCTGCCTTGAACTCTCTTTGCCCAGATAACTAGGTAACTCCTACTCATCCTTTGGGATTCTTCTTTCACATCCATTATGCAGTAATACCTGCCTTGTTCATACTTGTCATTTCTCCTTGGTGAAATTTATTTCATTCATAATTTCCCAAGGTTTTATGTCTATCTTCCTCATAAGGAGGTAAACTCTCTTAGGGTAGGGAGTGTCTCTGATTTCTTTACCACCAAATCTTCAGCACAAAGTTCTCTTCCTGAGTGGGAACCATATGTGTTCCTTGATACACAGACAAATGAGAACACATATGTCACTATGTTTGTCTTGCACAGAGCCCAGAAGACAAAGATACAGTCCTGCAAGTTTTATGCACAATAAGTCTCAAAAACAATTCAGAGAAAAACAATTAGGATTTGTAAAGGAAGCACCTCTTTCTTCTCAAATATTCTGAAAATTTATACAGGAGATAATAGCATAATGTGTACTTTAGAGGCCATTTAGACTCATGAAATGCTATAAAAACACATATACATATATAAAACATGATATGCTTTTCTACTAAGCTATAAAAAATTGATGCATTTGATTAAAATAAGAATTAGTGCCAAAAGATACTAGCTTGGGGTAATATTTTCAATTTTAATTGGAATTTTTATTGTTCACAGCATATGTTCTTACAAACATTGAACCTATGCTTTACATCTTCCATTTTAGAGATCATAGTTTATTTACTAGATTAGACATATTTAAAATTCACCTTATTAAGGTTTTAATGCAAGCGTGAATCAGAAAAAAAGATATAAAATGGTTTTCATTTAAGCATATCAAATTATTTCTTCATAGTAGAATGCATACTTATTACTGATACTTATTGATACTTATTACTATGGAAAACCCGTAAGTATTAGCTCCTCAAATTTTTGTCCAATAAATTGTAGTCAAGTGGTTCTCCCACCTTCTGAACTTCAGAATTATTTGGGTGGCCATCTTAACACAAATGATAGCACTCCATTTCTGGAGATTCTTCATATGTCTGAAATTGAAGCCCTGAAATCTACATTTTGAGGAATTCTCCAGTGATTGAGATTTTCACATGGGTTTGGAAACAACCAAAATCTTCAGTAACAACAATGCAAATATTACTTTATTTCCTGGATAAGCCACTTCTTTTTTTTTTTTTAATTTTTTAATGTTTATTCATTTTTGAGAGACAGAGACAGAGCATGAGTGGGGAAGGAGCAGAGAGAGGGAGACACAGAATCTGAAGCAGGCTCCAGGCTCTGAGCTGTCAGCACAGAGCCTGATGCGGGGCTCGAATTCACAAACTGCGTGATCATGACCTGAGCTGAAGTTGGATGCTCAACCGACTGAGCCACCCAGGTGCCCCCTGAATAAGCCACTTCTTAATAATACATTAGTAACTTGGGAAGATGAATTATTTCAAACAGCAGTCACTCAAACTTTTACCATTCTTTTTCCAAACAAAATATAGGTGTTGGGAACTTTCATCATCCTTAATTTAAATAAAATTGGACATAAGGGTAGGCAGTAATCTTGGGGGTGAATTTAAAATAATGGCACACAAGTGCCATATTTTATACACTGAAACTATATTTCAAAGTACAGTAGGAGGCCACATAAAACTCAATTTGCGTCTTATACATATCTTTCCTCAACATGTGGTTTTCTTTTAAAAGCAGAATAAAGATTCATGACCAGAAAACTGAGCTAAAAACAGGTATGATGAGTATGTAATTTTCAAATCTTAATTTTGCTATTTCTTAACCTAAATCCCAAATTACTTTCAAAAGCCTCCATTACTCCTGTATTATATAATGCTTCGTTTAAGAAGCCAAGTTTTGGGAAAAAAACTGTAGGAGAACTTTACTTAGAGCCATTATGCATGAATACAAAGACTACCTTAGCCAAACTTCACAGAATTGGTCTACAAAGAGATGGAGGTGGAATAGGAGAGTGAGAGAGAGAGCGTGCTTTTATTTCTTATGAATGACTTTTTTTTTTCTTTTTGAAATGCTATATTTAACTGTGAAACCATTTTCCAGGTCCCAACAGTATTTGTGTGAGCTAGAAGTTCAACAAATGTTTTTCTACAGCAGTCTTCAAAGTGTCTGATAGAAGTGTTAACAATGACAGAAAAGGCAGTTTAGAGTGGTGTTTACCATGATAGGGTGACATTACAGACATAGCTAGTCAGGATGAAGCTACATGCAGATCACATATTATAGTTGGCTTGAGGACAGATGGTTCTTCTCTTGAACAGAAATCAGAAAATCTGATGGCTCATCTTTGTCTGCCAAGTTGGGTTAATTTCTAAATATCTTCATGACTGAATTTTCTCTCCTAAAAATCTAGAATGGATAGGTTTGATTTACTTTGGAAGTTGGGGGTGGGGGGATGAGTGTGCATACTCATTTCTTAGTTTTTCAAGTTTTATACTGTACAATATTAGGAAATTCATGATAGTTTTGAGAACCAGGAAAGAGGATACTTCCTTAATATTTTCCAGTTTTCACTTTAATTGGAAAAACAGTTTAGTTTTTAGTTTCCAAACACTGTTCCAGCAGTTTGATTTGTCACATAATTACAGCACAAAGCACATACATTAGGGAGGTTTGAATCAGTATTTCAAATAGTCCTTTGACAATGGTGGATTTAACATTTGAGATTTCAACAATTCTCCAGTGACCCTAAGGTTGTGTCATGCAAAAATTTATTATTTGGATTAAGCACAGGTTTGAACTCCATGTGTTGAGACACTAGAGCCTCTCTCTGATATAGACACTTAGCCAAGTGGAACTCAGGTGCTCTTTGGGCTTCTGTTCATTGTCACTACTAAAATAAATGACTTGAGGTCCCAAACACTTTACACTTCATGAAAAAGTAGATAAAAACCAATTTTGTACACGTGGAAGAGGTAATTAATTTGAAATCTACATATAGGAAAAATGTGCTTTTTCCTTGGAAGTGAGGTTTGAAAAAAACTGAGTCTGTAGTCCCATTTCCACATTTATGAAGATACCAAGATTTATTGTCTTCTGAATGTCAAGATTTATCTTTTGAATGTCAAATATCTCAGGTTTGAGTCTCTACTTCGATAGGATGAAATTTATTGTTTCTTCTCATGAAAGCTGTCATTGAACTTTGTAGCACTTTTAATTCAAACTTAAAGATGAGGAGTAATTTAACCTTCCTCACTATCCTCTCTTTTCCTGCATTATGCTACCATTTGAATGGTAAATTTTAATAACATGATCCATAGGGCTCAATTCCTCAGGCAACTCTCTCCTCTATCCTACTCTCAATAGAAAAATCTAGTCACAAAGAGGTTCATTTGAAGCTATGGCTATTAAACGTGCGTGCATATGCACACACACATACACACACAAGGATTTAAAAATTTTAAAGAATTTATGGGGTTTAATGTGGATAACTTTGAAGAGTTAAGAAACTATGTATTGAAATGTGCCCTTATGGTATTCTAGCTGGAAGGACTGGAAGACAAGAATTTATGTCCATGCCCAAATCACAAAAAATAAAAAGTAAAGAAATTTATATGAAAAGGAGAAATCTATAGGAGCAAGTTACAGTGATGCAGAGGAGAGAACTAAGTTTTGAAGCCTTATTCTAGATAAAGTAGATGTGTTGTATTTATAAGAATGAGTGACAAGCAGCTATCATTAGGTTTAATGGAGGGATCTGATTAGGAAGCATGTGGATTCTGAAGTAATCTTGAAATAAAAAGTACATATATGAATTAAAAATGATTAATTCAGGTGAAAATCTTATAGAGTTATAGCAAAATTTATGAAAATCATCTTTCCAAACTTTTGGAAATGTCTTTCCCATCCACCAGTCTTCTATGCTACTTAAGATTCCTCTTTGGCATTTATTTATTTATGTATGTATGTATGTATGTATTTATGTATTTATTTATTTTTAATATATAATTTATTGTTATTAGCTAACATACAGTGTTTACAGTGTGCTCTTGGCTTCGGGAGTAGATTCCTGTGATTCATCACGTACATACAACATTCAGTGCTCATCCCAAGTGCCTTCCTCAATGCCCATCACTCATTTTCTCCACCCCCCACCCCCATCAACCCTCAGTTTATTCTCTATATTTAAGAGTTTCTTATGGTTTGCCTCCCTCTCTGTTTGAAACATTTTTTCCTTCCCTTCCCCCATGGTCTTCTGTTAAGCTTCTCAAATTCCACATATGAGTGAAATTATATGATATCTGTCTTTCTCTGACTGACTTATTTCACTTAGCAAAATACCCTCCAGTTCCATCCACGTTGTTGCAAATGGCAGGATTTCATTCTTTTTCATTGCCAAATAGTATTCTATGGTATATATGTGTATATACACATATATATCACATCTTCTTTATCCATTCATCTGTTGATGGACATTTGGGCTCTTTACATAATTTGGCTATTGTTGATAGCACTGCTATAAACATTGAGGTACATGCACCCCTATGAATCAGCACTCTTGTATCCTTTGGATAAATTCTTAGTATAGCTATTGCTGGATCATAGGGTAATTCTATTTTTAATTTTTTGAGAAACCTCCACACTGTTTTCCAGTTTGGCTGCACCATTTTGCATTCCCACCAATTGCATTCCCCTTACTCCACATCCTTGCCAACATCTGTTGTTTCCTGAGTTGTTAATTTTAGCCATTCTTACTGGCATCAGGTTGTATCTCAATTTGGTTTTGATTTGTATTTCTCTGATGATGAGTGATGTTGAGCATCTTTTCATGTGTCTGTTAGCCATTTGGATGTCTTCTTTCTTTGGCATATCTTTAAAATTAAAGTTAATTAATATAAAGTTTTGTTATCTTTGATGTAAGTAGGCTTTCAAAACACCAAGATGAGGGGTGCCTGGGTGGATTAGTCATTTAAACATCCTACTTCAGCTCAGGTCATGATCTCGCAATTTGTGAGTTCAAGCCCCGCATTGGGCTCTGCACTGACAGCTCTGAGCCTGGAGCCTGCTTCAGATTCTGTGTTTCCCTCTCTCTCTTCCCCTCCCCCATTCATGTGCGCTCTCTCTCTCCTCTCTCTCTCTCTTTCTCAAAAATAAATCAATATTAAAAAAAAAAAGAACACACACACACCAAGATGAGTGTTTCGGTAAATTATTGGCAGAGAGAAAGAAAAGGAATTGAGAAAGGAATATTAGAACTTCTTTTGAAGAGTGATAAAGAACTATAACAACAACATTAATAATGCAGAAAATCAAAGAATAGGATTAAGGCAGAAATAAATGACAGAAATGTAATAAACGTGCATGATCGAGTGGACTTCTGTGCAACTTACAGGAGATATTAAAAAATTAAGGAAATTTGCCACATAGTTTCAATTACTGAGCTGAGAAGTTAAAAAAATGAGCTGGAGGAATGAACAGAGAATAAATGAAAGGATTTAGAATGCACGGAAGGAGGCAAAGAGATGGCAAAACAATGTAAAGTGATTGGCTTAATGGTAGGTATTAAAAAAAGAGTACATTAGAAAATGACAAGTGCTGGGGCGCCTGGGTGGCGCAGTCGGTTAAGCGTCCGACTTCAGCCAGGTCACGATCTCGCGGTCCGTGAGTTCGAGCCCTGCGTCAGGCTCTGGGCTGATGGCTCAGAGCCTGGAGCCTGTTTCCGATTCTGTGTGTCTCTCTCTCTGCCCCTCCCCCCATTCATGCTCTGTCTCTCTCTGTCCCAAAAATAAATAAACATTGAAAAAAAATTAAAAAAAAAAAAAAGAAAATGACAAGTGCTTCATCACGTATGACTGAACAAAGTTACACTTCCCCTAGGACTGTATATGAGGATGTTTATAGATTCAAAGCAAGTCCAAACAAAGCCAAGAGATACAGAAAAGCCTACAGAACTATGAACAGGAGATGCAAGTAAGTGATAGGAGTTTGTGCAACGTAGGCCGATGACTAGTAGATGAAACAAGGAAAAAAAATAATGTAGCAAATTTCAAACATGTAGCAAATTTCAATACTATGAATACATGTTCATAGTATTGCTATGTATTTCAGAAGCAATACATAGATTGCTTCTGAATCTGGAACACTTCTGACCAGTGAGGCAACTTAAAAAGGAAAAAGGTGAACATCTCATCCTTTTAGACTTCACCAACTGATGTGTGGAATCAATTATCCATTTGTTTTATAAGACTCATTAAACTAGTCAATACTGTACAAGTTTTTCTGGACTTTTTGTTCTGTCTATGGCCTGAACACTTCAGAAGAGTTTTAGGTGGGAATGAAAACCAGAGAGCAAGATCCTCTGAGTTACTCATTTCTTGCCATTCTTTTCATCCGTGAACTGCCTCCAGGTTTTTCTAAGGCTTCTGCTAATTTAGGGCCAGCTATAATGTAAATGATGTTGCTAGAGGCAGTTAGTTAGGTTCTAACAAGATGCCTGGAGGTCAAAAAAGAGGAAGTCATAGCCAGCTATTGGGAGTCAGAAGCCTATCCTGGCAGCACTCCAAAACAAAGCCATAAGAAGTTGGATCAACCAGACAGGCCCAGGGTGGCGGTTGCCATGTCAGGAAACCAGCGACCAAGTAAGGAAAGAAACAGCTTGCAAGAAATCCCTGTCTCAAGTTATGAATATTCCTCCCCTTTCTTAACAACTGCCCATTAAAGACAGAAACCCAAACCCCAGGGCACGCAGCTCTCTCTCTTACCTGCTCTCACAAATCAAGAGTGTAATGAAGGGGCGGACCTACGCCGGCAGACCACGCTTCCACCCCTTGAGTTACAGGATTCCGACCCTTCCCCAGCCAATCGGCTGAGGCCACAGCCATTACCTCACCAACTGCCCCTAGACCCCAATAAAACCTTTGTGCTTTTGAAACTCACTCTCTCTCCCCGGTATCTCACCGCTGTGTCTGTGCAGGTAGGGGATTGAGCTCGAGCTAGCTCGAATAAAGGCTCTTTTGCTTTTGCATCGGACTCGGCTCCCTGGTGGTCTTTGGGGATCACGAATTCTGGGCATAACATGTACTTTCGCTTTAATAATCTTTCCGGCTTGTGTGGCTCACCCGCTGTGTTGTGTCTGTCCTTGAATTCTTTCACAGGAGGAGAACAAGAGCCTACTGTGACATCTTTGGGATGGGCTGGGTGGAAGGCCTCAGGGCCCAGGGGTGTCCCCAGTCTACTTGGCAAGAGGGTCTTCCTCATCTTCATTTTGGAAGGATTAGAGACACAAAAACATAGTGGTACACATCCAAGCTCTAACAAACACATCATTTTTAGGTCTGATCAAATATGCTACCTAATTCTTGAGACATTCCTTGAATAGTTAGCCTGCATGAATCAGATTCTCCCTTTCCCACCCTCTCTTGTACCTACATTATGACCACATTACAACCCTTGAAAATATAAATGATATGAAAAAGTAAAAAGCTATGTAACTATAGTCCTGGCAAAACAACTAATTGAAATTAATTTCATCCCTGATCTTATGCAGAAACACATGCAATTTTTAAAAATTTTATTATTATTTCTTACTGAAGTATAGTTGACATACAATGTTAAATTAATTTCAGGTGTACAACATAGTGATTTGACAATTCTATGTATTACACACAGTGCTCACCACAATAAGTGTAGTTACCATCTGCCACTGTACAAAGTTCTTAACGATATTGGTGACTGTAATCTCTGTGCTGTACTTTTTATTCCTATGACTTATTTACTTCATAAATGGAAATTTTTTCCTCTTGGTCTTCTTTACTTATTTTGTCCATTCCCCCCACCCTCTCTGGCAACTAACAGTTTGTTCTCTGCATTTGTAAATCTTTTTCTATTTTGTTATTGTTTGCTTGTTCATTTGTTGTTTTTTTTTTTTTTTTAGATATCACAAACAAGTGAAATCATGTGGTAGTTGTCTTTTTCTATCTGACTTATTTCTCTTAGCACAAAATCCTTTAGGTCCATTCATATTGTCACAAAGTTTTACTTGAGTATTATCATAGCATGGACCACAATTTTACCCTGCTTCCTTTAACATAGTTTGTAATAATCATACACAATGCTGTGTCATATTTTAAATTTTCTTTTTGGTGGTCATTTAATATTTTATTTAATATTATGAAATGCTCAAAATAATTAATCTTTGGTGAAATGAAATTAAAAGTACATTGAGATACCACTAGGTAACCATAAGAATAACTAAAATGAGAAGGATTGGCAATATTAAGCTTTAGTGAGATTGAGGAACAACTGTAACTTTTACATATTGCTAGGGGGAATGTAAAATGCCACAAACAAATTATAAAATCACTTAGAAATACATTACAGAGTTTATAGTAGACTTAACTATATGACCCAGAGATCTCTTTTCTAGGTATTTACCTATAAGTGATAATCATATATATTTACATAAAGAGTTTTACATTTGTAAAAGTAAAACCCCAAACTCAAAACATCCCATATGCCCATCATCTGATAAATTAATGAACAAATGTTGTTTTGGCTACATAACAGAGTACTATTCGGTAGCAAAAGGGAACAAATTACTGATAAATTCAGCAACACATATGGAGTGCTAAAACATTATGATAGGCAAAAGAAGCCAAATATAAAATTACTTAATATTATCCCATTTGTAAGTGGTATTATTTTCTTGATTTAAAATGTCAATTTTTGGATGCTAAAAAATAGAAACGCAGTCAATTTTAGTGTATTGACCTTATGTTCTACAGTCTTGCGACACACATTTATAATGACTTTTTGTAGTTGTCTTGTATATTTCTTAGTCTGTAGAAGACAGACTCAATTATGTCATCTGAGAATGAAGAAAGTTTTACTTTGTTTCCTATCTGGATGAGCCTGGAATTTTCTTTTTGGGAAGTTTTAAAATCACAAATTCAATTTCTATAATATATATAGACCCATATATTGTGTAGAGACCTAATACACATAATAATTGATCTTTGAAAATTCGTATCTTTGAATTTGACCATTTTATCTGAATTCTTAATTTTTTTGACAAAATTATTTGTAACATTCTTTTATTTGTTTATTTTATTTTGCATGGCTGTAGTATTTACAGTGATGTCACTTTTTTCAGTCTGAATATTGGTGACTTTTTTTTTTTAAATCTTGACCTAAGATAAATGGTTATTTATTATTTTGAATTTTAAAGAAACATTGCTTGGCTTTGTTGATTTTCTCTGCTGCTTATCTGTTTTTTATGTCATTAGTTTATATTCTTATCCTTATGTTTTTCCTTCTGCCTACTTTAGGCTTAATATTCATTTGTAGTTTTTTAAAGTGGAAGATGAGATGTTTAGTTTGCAAAATTTCTTCCTTTTTAATATTGATGTTTAATGCTATGAATTTTCCTGTAAGCAGTGCTTTAGCTGCATCTCTAAGTTTTTAAATATTGTATTTCATTTTCCATCATTTCAAAATATTTCTGTTTTCTCTTTTAAGTTTTTTCTTTTACTTGTATGTTACTTACATGCGTGTTTCTCATTTTCAAATATTTGGAGATTTTCCAGATATCTTTTTTTTGTTAGAAAACAAACTCTGCTTGTTTTCATTCTTCTAAATGTATAGAGACTTTTAAAAATGAAAGTAGATTATCAATCTTATGTTTTATATGTTTTATAAACACTTGAAAAAAATTGTATTTAGCTATTGTTGAATAGAATGCCAATTATGTCAATTTCTTTCATGTTATTAAAATTCATGTTCTTACCAATTTATTTGTGGCAGGGGCACTACTTGTTTTATTGAATGAAGAGAGGAATATTGAAGCCCACAGATCTAATTGTGTCTTCTTTTAATTCTTCAACTTCCATCATTTTTGTTTCATGTATTTTGATATTTTGTTACTAGATGCATAGACATTTAGGATTATTATGACTTCTTAATGAACTATATCTTTTTCACTATAGGATGTACCTTTGTATCTTTTTGTTCTGAAGTCTACTTATCTGGTATTAATACAGCTGCTCTAGCTTTCTATTGATTAGTGTTTGTGTGGTATATATTTTTTCATCTTTTCACTTGTAACAAATTTGAGTCTCTGTATTCAATGTGGAATTCTTTTATTTATTTATTTATTTTTTAAATTTTTTTAACGTTTTTAAATTTATTTTTGAGAGAGACTGAGACAGAGTGTGAGCAGGGGAGGGGCAGAGAGAGAGGGAGTCACACAATCTGAAGCAGGCCTCAGGCTCCAAGTTGTCAGCACAGAGCCCGATGCAGAGCTCGAACTCACGAACTGTGAGATCATGACCTGAGCCGAAGTCGGACACTTAACCGATGGAACCACCCAGGCACCCCTCAATGTGGAATTCTTTTAATAGGATATAGTTGCATCTTGCTATTTTATTTATTCTGACACTCTCTTCTCTTTTAATTAACATATTTAGATCACTTAAAGTTCATGTAGTTTTGGTATAAATCTGAAATCTAGGTATTTGTTTTCTATTTTTCCATCTTCTGTTACTTCTCCTTTTTCTTCTTTTCTGTCTTTTTTCAGATTAATTATTTGTTTTGGTTTCATTTGTCTCTACTATGGGCATGTTAGTGATATATTTATTTAGTGGTTTCTCTCAGGTTTGTAATATATCTTTAACTTATCACAGTCTATAGTCAAATAATACCAAACCAGGTCACATATAGTGTGACCCCTCTTGACTTTTTTGATAATGTTGTCATGTGCTTTACTTCTACTCATGTTATAATCCTGACAAACATTCTTACGTTTGCTATACATCATTATCATCTTAAAATATTAAAAATTGAGAAAAATGGCTTTAGTATTTACCCACATAGTTAAAATTTCTTGCATTCATCATTTTTTGTGTAGATTCAGATTTATCTTTGGAATTATTTTTCTTTTGTTAGAATAACTTTTTTTTATGATTTCTTTCAGTACAGTTTCTGCTAGTGATGAGTTCTATCAGATAATTTTGTGTGTAGAATTGTTTTTGCCTTCAACTTTAAAACACATTTTCTCTGGGTATAAACTTATCATTGATAGTTTTTTTTTTCTTTTAACAGTTTACAGATGTAAATTTCCTTGTGTCTTCCCTAGACCATTACAAGAAGCCAGCTCTTGTTCTTAGCTTTTCTTTTTTAATGCAATGTGTCTTTCCTGTCCTGCAGCCACTTTAAAGGTTTTCTCTATGTCACTGATATTTTTTTTAGCAGTTTCATTATGATGTTTTATTGTATTTATTCTGCTCAGGGTAGCTGAGCTTCTTCAATCTCTATGGTTAGAATTTTCATTGGCTTTGATATTATGGGAGTTATTTCCTTAAAAAAAATTTTTTTTATTCACATCCTTATTTTTTTCTGAAACTCCAGTTACACACATGTTTAGCAGCTTAATATTTTTCTGTTGGACAGAGATCACTGGTGTGCTATTCAGACTTCTTTTTCTCTATGGGCTTTATTTTGAGTAATTTTATTGCTACACCTTCAAATTTATTGATCTTTTCTTAAGTGTCTAATATGATGTTAATCTGATATTTATTTAGTTAAAATATTGTATTTTTTATTTGTATAAGTTCCATCCCACTCTTTTTTTATAGCTTCTTTTTATTTTTCCGTCACATTCATGTTTCTTTTCCATCCCTGTGCATGTTTGTGATTTTATGGTTTTTTTTAAGCCTTTAATCACTGTCGTTTCTTGTTCTGCTTTTATTAATTGTTTCACTGGTTATAGGCCATATTTTTCTGCTTCTTTTAATTCCTGACAAGATTTTATTGGTTGATGAATATTATAAATTTTACCACTTCATATGGTTGGTTTATGAACCACTTCAGTCCTTTTGTGAACCCCAGCTATTATTTACCTACTAAATGGTTTCCAGTATTTTATTCCTTGGTCACATGGAATTTCAGCCTATGCTTATCCAGATTAGTACTCAACAAAGACTATAGATTTCTAGGACTCTTTCTCTAAGTAGCTCCCTTCATTACATTATTCTGTTCTACAAATGCTAGCTGCCTTAACCATGCTGAACTCTGTTCACTGGCTCTTCTCTCTTCAATTCTGTGAGGACACTGGGCTACATTTGTGTTGCCCTTTGTGATCTGCAGGCTGGAAACTGCCTCCATATAGTAAGCTTGGTCAATCGTAGAGTCTACCTCATCGGTTATCCTTCTCTCAGTGATCACAGTACTTTGCTGCCTGTTTTCCAATGCCTACAAACAAAAGCTTCATGTATTTTGTCTGATCTTCTAAGTTTCTTTTTTCTTTTTTCTTTTTCTTTTTTTTTATGGTGGAAGAGAAATGTCTATGGCAGTTAATTTTGCATGTGTGGAAGAAGAAATTTTTTCCAGAAATTTCATAAATGCATAATTCTTACTGTTCTGGTTACTATTACTCAGTAAAAATTATCCCTGAATATAGCACTTAAAACAACCATTTTATTTTGTCCACAGTTTTATATGTCAGAAATTTAAGGAGGTCTGACTACAAAGGTTTGCTTGAGGGTCTCTTTTACGGTTGCAATTAGGTATCATGAAAGTTCAAATAGATTGAATTCCAATAAGACTCATTTACATGGCTTGCAGTTGATGCTAGCTGCCAACGGGCCTCTCCAGCATAGTACTCTTGGTATAGAGTTTTTACATGGCATCTGGCTTCCCTCATAGTAACTATCCCACATGAATTGGGCATAAGTGTTATGGATTCTTATGATCTAGATTTGGATATTATATGGGGGTCACTTGTAATATATTGTACTGTTAAAGAACATATAATCCAGGTTCAAAGGGAGAAGAGGGGCGCCTGGTTGGCTCAGTCAGTTAAGCATCTGACTTCAGCTCAGGTCATGATCTCACAGTTTGTGGGTTCAAGCCCTGCATCAGGCTCTTTGCTGACAGTTCAGGGCCTGGAGCCTGCTTCAGACTCTGTGTCTCCCTCTCTCTGTGCCCCTCTCCCATTCACACTCTGTCTCTCTCTTAAAAATAAAGATTAAAAAAATAATAATAAAAAAAGAATTTTTTCCCTTACCTAATCCTATTGTTTCAGGTAGCCTCAATAACATCATTTATACTGTGAGAAAGAGAGAGGTGGGATGAGGAAGCAATGAAATAGTCAAGCTTTAAGAGGTAATCTAGAAAACAATTTTGCATGTAGTTTTTGGGGGTGCGGCAGAGGGGTAAGGATTTGATGAGCAACAAATAGAAAAGAACCACCAGCTTAAAAGGACAGAATTTGTTAATATTTGGTGATCTTTAAAAAAACGTAACTGAAAAGCCCTGGGATCCAGAGTGACTGCAAAATTTGTTCAGCTCCCAAGGAAGGCAGACATTTTTCATACTTAGTTACATAATGGACATTCAACAAGGAAATACTTCAAAGAAGGCCAAAACAGAGTTCTCAAAGAACTATTCTTTCCAGAAGAAAGATTTACAATATGAATGGAATATTCCCCTGTTCCCAGGTGTGGGGACTTTGCAGTGCCTGCCCAACAGGATTTTATCCTTTCTATAGACTAGTGACTGCTTTATGTAATCCAGTCCCTCTTTCCCATACGGGAGATTTTACTGGGGACTTCTTTTCCTACTCCACTACTGAGTATTTTGAGGGTGTTAAGAGGATAACATGTCAACCTAGGTTGCTGGGTCATAGAAAGATGCATCTGAACCGGATGGCAAGAAACGTACATCACTTGTAGTTTTTGGACATTGAACTTAAATGCACAAATGGATGAGCGTTCAGGGAGAAGATGAATGAGTACGATGTGTGAAAATAAGAGTGATATTTATAAAAGAACATTTACTTGATATTTTTATGAGAATAGAAGGTAGAGAGTAGCAGTAAGTTGTGTGTTTATCAAAACAAGTTCCTCTTGAACACACAACTAGATTAAATTCAGTCTGCCTTGCGGTTAGATGTGACCATGTGACTAAATTCTGGCTCATAGAATGGGACCCAAATGACCTAAGCTATTTCCTAACTTGACCTATGGAACTCTGCATAAATCTTATGTTTTCTTTTCCAATTTGAATTATTATTATTATTATTAGAGCCTTTCAAGGAATAAATAAGTGAAAGATCTGAGTCAATTGAATGACTGCATGGAAGGCTATGTAACTATAAACTTTTATAGGACTGGAATGTGAAAAGAAAAGACTTTATCACATTAAGCCCCTGAGAATTAGGGTTATTTCTAGTATAGCAACTAGAGTTACATTAAAAAATATGTAATCATTATAAAAAGGAGGGAGGGATGGCAGCTTTTAAATGTACCACAGAACCTATAGAAGCAAAAGAAAAAAAATTAAGATCTTAGATTCTCAACTCAAGCCACAATTAACAGGAGAACCAGAAAGTCTTTATGAATGTCCTAAAAGAATTTCTTATCTTTTATAATCTTAATAGGGCCAATGGGGCCTATAATCTGTCTCAAATTTATCCTGTGGGAAGCAGAATTACAGCATAGTTAATTTACTTGGCTACCTGGATCTCATGTTAAAGAAGTGGCTGAGAAAGGGTGGGCCTCTTAGGAATTAGAACAGGAATGTATGTATATATTCAGATAACCTTGACCACTCAAATTTCACTGAGCCTCTCTCCACACCAGAAGTACCCTGTTATAAACTCACCTAAGGGAAGCAACTTTCAAAAGGATGTTAATACCCCTGAAGGCATTCCACCAATCCTACTGGCCTTCAAATGTATAACAAAGGGTCCCAGAACACCTAAGGGGTATTAGTGTAATGGGTGATCTGGGGGAAGATGATTCTCAAATCTAAATAATTGCAAAATTTTATTCATTCCTATCAATAAAATCCCAGAAAGTATATGTGGAGGATCAATTATAAAAGGATTTGACCAAAGAGAAAAGAGCATAACATTGGACTGGGCTGAATTTACTTATATGGGTTCATTTTTCGTAGACTTAATAGATTCCATGTTTTAAATGAAGGAATGAGTAGTGAATCATATTGCTTTCTTGGTTGGTTGACTGAAGTCTGGAATAAATTATGACCTACATTAAATTAAGTCAAGATTTCAAATTTCTTTGGTAAAGTACAAAGAAAGGAATCCAAAGACTCCGTGGTAAAGGAAAATTGGACTGGATTTATCATATGCAACGCAATCACTTACTACCTCATTATATCCCACAAGAGATCTGAAGATACTCCCTTTATAACAGCACTGAGAAATATATTTCTGAGGGAATCTCAGCATCCTTTAAATTCCCTGTAGTAGTTTATTCAGTAAGCTGGGGATTGCCATTAGTATTATATGCCACCACTGAAATGGGTTAACAGGACCTTGATGGGACTTAACAGGGTTCAAGTCAGGAAATAGCTTAGGTAATTTGGTCCCATTCTGTGAGCCATAATTTAGTCACATGGTCATATCTAACTGCAAGGCAGACTGAATTTAATCTTGATGGGAGTGGCAGTACTCGACCAGGTAAAAAATAGATGTGATTACCAAATGGTAGCAAGATTCTGAAGCATGAAAGGGATTATGATACATTATTGTTGAAGATAAAGGGTCACATGTCAAAGAAATGGTGACTGCAGTTTTATAACCTTAAGAAACTGAATTCTGCCAACATATGAATGTTCATGGAAGCAAATTCTTACCTAGATCATCCAGAAAGAAACACAGCCCTGCCTTGATTTAAGTATTATGAGACCCTGAGCAGAGAATCCATTTATGCAGTGCCAGACTTCTGACCTCTGGAACTATGGGCTAATCAATGTACATCAGTTTAAGTCACTAAATTTGTGGTAATTTGTATATAGCAGGAGAAAACTAATTCATTATGTGATCCACCAAGCTCTAATGTCAGACTTATACAGTAGTACTCCATCAGCAAATGGAAATGTGTCCTGCTGGCATAAGTGTGAGTAAATCACTGTAATTTCCAAGGCACTTGCTACAGCTACAGTGCAACCTATCTCTTCCAGTTCCACATCTGGCCTCATGGAGGGTTTATCTATGATTAGCTGACTAAAAATAGCACATCAGGACCTTATTTACAGAAGGTTTCACATGTTATATTGGCAACAATCTGAAATATAGGCATTACAGTCCTACTCAAGGATAGCCAGGAAGGACTGGGGGATAGGAAGAATGGAATGGAATGGAATGGAAATACTTCTAATGAGCTGAACACCTATATGTTCAGTTCATGTTGAAGGAACAGTGGCCAGAGGTCTGTTTATGGGCAAGTGCTAATTTGGCTAAGTGATCAGTGTCCTGGAAAAATGCAATTAGAAAATTGTTGCCAAACAAGTATGGTGAAGAGATATAAGGATGGAATTCTCAGAGTGTAAAGATGTTCCAAAGGGTACAAATACCCACCAGACGATATTGACTCAATAGAGGCTTGCAATATTCAAGTAAACAAGGTGACCCCATTCTGTGAATGTCAAGCATCCCCTTCCCTCAGCTATCTTTGTGCTTGCACAATGATCTCATTACCATAATGTTCATGATGACAGGAAGAGGGGTCAGCTATAGATAAACAAAGTGCATGTCCGTTCACCAAGTCAGCTAAGGTTATTGCCACTGATGAATGCCCAGCTTGCCAATGGTAGAGGCCAGTGCTGAGCTCTTGATATGACACTATTTCCTGGGAGGTCAGCCAGTCTCCAGATGGCAGTTGATTACATTTGACCTCTTCCATTTTGAGGGAAGCAATCATATGTTCTCTTTGGAATTGAACTAAGTCTGAATATAGATTTGCCTTTCCTATCCACAGTGCTTCTGCCAGCACCACCATGTGTTGACTTTCTAAATGCTGTGTTTACTGCCATGTCTGACAAAGTAACATTTTTATAGGAAAAGTGGTGATAAATGAGCTTCAGCCCAGAGGATATACAGGGTTTACCATGAACCAAATCATCCATTATAATAGAAGAATGGCTTAATGAATGGAAGAATGCTTTAATGGAAGAATGGAATAGCCTATTAAAGACACAGTAACAGTCTTAGTTGGATGATAAGAAATTGCAATATTGTTGTACAATCCAAAAGATGCCCTATATACTCAGAACCAGTGACTGGTGTGCTATGGGAGTAGAGGCATCTCCTTTCACTAATAACCTGTTCATAAGCATTTTGTGTTCTGTTCTCATGGCTTTGGGCTCTGATGCGTTAAATATGAAGAGGAATGTTTTCACTAGAAGACATAATGACATTCCCATTGTGATGCAGGCTAGCTGGGTCTGAGGAGCTAGAGGGGTTCTCACAGGACCAGTCAAGAATGCCCTTGGCTTCACACAGGATAGAAATCAAACGTGAGCCAAGAGAAAATGAGAAAAGAGTATATAAAAGATATAGAGAGAGTATAGATATAGACAGAGTTTTTAGGAGACTCATAAGGGAAAGAAGAATGAGCATTTTTATTGAGAGGTGAAAGTGAGGTTTTTATTGAGAATGGTGATCTGGTGCACATGTCTTCTCAGGTATTCAGGAACAAAAAGGAGTTTCAGGTGTTCTCCATAAGTCACTTATACCCTAAAGCCAGGGGTCTTGATGACTCAGTGTCCATGAAAAACATTCATGATGACCCTGCCCAGTCAATCCATAGATGTTGTCTATTGTGTTGGAAGTCTCCAAAGAAATCATTAACTCCTTGACCTTTACAAGGAGGACATACATTCTATGTTCTATAAGGTAAGGGTGTAGGTCCTAGTGATAATAGAAGCAGGAAAAGGAGAAAAATAAAAGCAGTTTTTCATGGTGTCCCTTTACTTTCCCTGTCTTAATTGAACAAGAAGTTCTCACTGCTGTGTAGCCCCTTCTGTCTTCTCACATCATTGAACAAACAAGAGTTTAAGTACTTTGTAGAGTGATTAATCCTGATTTTAAAGATAAAATTGGCTAGTGAGGATAGGATTGCTGGATAAAATACAAGTTGTCCAGTTAAATTTGGATTTCAGGGAAATGATAAATGCAATATTTGGGACATATTTACATTAAATAATGATTTGTTATTTATCCAAAATGCAAATTTAACTGGTTTTCCCATGTTTTTATTTTCTAAAGCTGGCAACTTCCACTGGGTTTAAGGTATAGTATTTCTGGAAACCAAGGGATTCTCAGGTCTTCCCCCCCCAACCATTTTAGTTCACATCCTCACCATCATACAAACTATTGCTATAGCCATAACAAACCTGCTTGGCTTTGGTTTTTCCTGCACAATCCTATATACCAAGAATAGAAAAGTCAACCTAAAATAGCTAACATACCATATCATTTCTCTGCTCAAAAAGCATCAAGGACTCTTCTTTGCTACAGAGATAAAGTTCAAACTCTTAAGCATTGAATCAAAGCCTTTCATGCTTCATGCTCTTTCCCACAACATCCTTAACTGAACTCCTTAATCCAACCAGGGATATTTTCTTCACTGATGCATGTTTTCTCACATGAACTTATCTAAATCTGGACTTAAAGTTCCCCATTTTTAAAGTTTCTCTTACCATTCAAATGAAGTAAAATAACTTCCTCTGAAATAATACAATAAGATAATGTAGGCTTGTATTTATTTCTCTAAACTTTTCCAAAATTTTTAGTAATCTCTTTCCTTGGGATCACATTGAACTTTTAAAATATTTTAGATTATGCAAGTTATAAGAATCAACAAGTATTATGTACTAGGGTTGTATAACATTTTAGCTCAGTTAATCATCAAATATCCAAAATGTATAAGTAGATGTAGATTTTACCTTTATTTTACAAATAAAAAAGCAAAGGAGCAAAGAGGTTAAGAAACTTGCCCAAGGTCATACATATGTAAATGGCAAAGTTGGAATTTAAAACCAGGCATTCTGGGGCGCCTGGGTGGCACAGTCGGTTAAGCGTCCGACTTCAGCCAGGTCACGATCTCGCAGTCTGTGAGTTCGAGCCCCGCGTCGGGCTCTGGGCTGATGGCTCAGAGCCTGGAGCCTGTTTCCGATTCTGTGTCTCCCTCTCTCTCTGCCCCTCCCCCGTTCATGCTCTGTCTCTCTCTGTCCCAAAAATAAATAAACGTTGAAAAAAAAAATTAAAAATAAATAAATAAATAAAAAATAAAACCAGGCATTCTGTGGGCACGTGGGTGGCTCAGTTGGTTGAATGTCCTACTCTTGATCTCTGCTCAAGTCGTGATCTTGTGTTTGTGAGATCAAGCCCCACATCGGGCTCTGAGCCGATAGCGTGGAGCCTGCTTGGGATTTTCTCTCTCCCTCTCTCTCTGCTGCTCCTCTACTGGCTCTTTCTCTCTCAAAATAAATAAGTAAACTTCAAAATAAATAAATAAATAAAACCAGGCATTCTGGCTCCAGAGCCTGTACTTGTAACTATTCTGTTACATTGTGCCTGTGAAGAATGAATTTACTGATTTAAAAATTGAAACAATAAGATAAGGTTATTTTTCTTTGATTCACCAATTTTGCAGTTCATGCAGAGATAGCTATTATAACCAGTTTGGTTTGGTTTTTTTAGACCTTTAGACCTTTTTCTATGTGTTTCTACTATGAATGTGTACCCATAGAGACAACATACTATTGTTTGAGTATTCTTTAATATAGGTTTGTTTTCATATATAACTTTTATATATAAATATATATGCAATATGTATAAATAATAACACTATACTAAACACCAGTGTACATTCCTCTTTGAGAATATATTCTGTAGAGTAGATGCAAAGCAAGTGAATTTTTAATTTTAAAGCATTTATATATAGCCACATTCCCAATAGTAGTATATGATAGTAACTATTTCATTTCACCCTCAGTAATATTTAATTTTATCAACCTTTTTATTTTAATTTGATGGATGAGAATTTCAAACTCCTTGCTTGTATTTTTTCCAAATACTAGTAGCGTCAAACCCATTTTCACACATAATTGACCATGTTCATATTTCATCTGTGAATTGTCAGTTCATATTTTTTACTTATTTCCATTAGATTATTCATCTTTTTTATGACTTTTATGTATATCAGCATAGTAACTGGGTCTACTGTATATGCTATAAATATTTTCCTCTACTCTTCTGTTTGAGTTTTAACTTAATTTGCTTCATCTTCCTTTGGTTCTTTCTAGTACCTTTTATTTTACAGTTTTTTTTAAGTTTTTATATATCCTGCTCCTTGTAATCCATTCTAATCCATTCTGATATTTTAAAAATAGAAGTTAGATCATGTCACTTTCCTTCTTACACCTTACTTTGGCTTTCATTGACCTACATGCTCTGCTCTGATCAATCTTGCAGGCCCTTCTCCATCTCTCTTCTCCTGAAGTCACATGAGAAAATGTTTGCTGGTTTTAAATAAGATTCTCAAATAATCTTAAATAAGATTCTCAAAATCAGGTGCTTTATACCTGCTTTTTCCTCTATATGGAATACTCTCTTCTTCATCTCTGCTTGTCTGATGTTACGTGTTGAATAATGTCCTCCCAAAAAGATATGTTGAAGTCTTAACCCCAAGTTAGGGGGTGTGTGGTGGATGGAAATCAATATTCAGATCAAAAGACTAGGTAACACTGACACTTTAAGTACATCAGTGAGAAGGCACCAGAAGCACAGTCAACAAGTACAATTATTTTGTAACCAAGAGTTACAGATTATCAGAATTTTTTAAGGCAGATGACTGAAGTAGAGGATTTCTTTTCAAGAGGAATAGGGGGTGGGTGGCAGTGGGGTGGAATATTTACTAATGGGGAAGAATATTTATGAAAGGTTGAGTTTTATTTTCTTCTAAATAGAACACTTGTTAATCTGGCTGAGGAATTTATAGAAAAGAATTGCAAAAACAGTTGGAAATAGAAAAAGATTATCTAATTATAAGGAGCTAATATATTTTTCCTTTATTTTGCATATATTTATAGTGCAAAAAAAGCTGTTGCTGTCATATCGGGGATATTAATGGTTTTAAAAACATAATTTTAGGTGGAAATTAGAAGTTGTACCTCATTGCATTCTTATTTGCTGAGGTAGTATATCAGGGAGGATTCGGTCACAGAGTCAGAACCACTATGAATAAAATGAATAAGAAGGATAAATTGTATTATTAAGACTTCTCCTGTTGTGGGAGCTGGTGAAAAATCTCTGGAAGGCTGTTGTCTCTGTTCTTGGAGGAGGGCCCGAAATTACATGTTGGTCAACAGGCTGACTGTGAATGGGGAGAAAGAGGGCAGACCAGAATCCATGAAAACAAGCTAGAACCCACATTTGACCCTCATTGCTTCCAGCCTTGAGTGACCTTCAGGAGACGCTGGAGCTTTTCACCACAGCACTACTCACCTGGCTGAATCAGGATTCACAGAAGCCGAAGGAGTAGGTCCCTCAGAAGTGGAAGGAGGGTCGAATAAAAAAACAGATTTAGTTTAGATTTAGTAAGGAGAGACTTTATTTGAAAGTAACCAAAAAGACCTTAACATTTCCATCAGCTGGACTAAATTTGAGACAGTTTTCTTCCTGATGATAGGTCCCCGACCTCTTTTTCTTAAAACCCTCACTTTCAAAAACTTGGAATTATAAACTCTTTTTCTACTTCTCAGAAATATATGTTATTCTTCTCCCAATCTCTTGCCAGTTTTGTCACCCTGGAAATGACCTTCTCAAAGATGGAGGACCATCTCTCTGACATGTAAACATTGAAGGAGATAGCACTTCTCTGTCCCAGTCTTTATGGGAGGGTAGGATCCTGACTTCAGTGGGCACCAATTAGTGTACCCTGATGGCATAGACACAGAAAGAAAAAGAAAAAAAAAGCAAACTCAAGAATAACTCAATGTGCTGGACACATTCCATTGATCAACCTCCCTGTCAATGGCCTACAGTACTTTTCTACTAGCTCACTCCAGCACCTGAAAACTCTTCTGCCTTTTGTTTTAGCAGAGTTGGATTCAGTCTCTTTCCCCTATTGCAATATCTTGGATAAATTCTTCCTTGCCTATTTAACTTTGTCTGGTGTGGTTTTTATTTGACAAAAGAATTATTGCAAGGGGGAAGGGAAGGAGGAGGGAAGGGACAACTGCACTAGGGAGAAAGCTGTGACTGTAAGACCTCAGGTATCTCAAAGGTTAGGCAGAAAGGTTTTTCTTTTATACAGAAGAGTAAACAGGGCTAGAAAGAAAAGGATGTGGGGAGGTGGGATGAAAGTGTGGCAGATAGTAGATCATACACTGTTTCACTCTGAGGCCAGCTTATTCTCAGAAGTGGCTGTTAACGCACATTTGTATGTTGAACACAGCTGAGGGACCTGAGGAAGGAGAGAGGTTTAATCAAAGTTTGGTTAGCAAGCATTTTGTTCCCAATGATCAGTGGAAACAAGCAGTTTAGCTAATCATTTATGAACAAGGTTCTGTGTCTGGCCTTGTGATAGGTAGACAAGGGAAACAGCTAGAAGTCTCACCTAGGTCATAGGGTAAGGACAGTTCTTTGCAGTAAGCTTATTTCTCTGGAACACAAGCGATTTTTAGGGGGAGGAGATTTAGTAACCATCTCTGTTTTGGGGAGTGGAGGGTGCAGGTAAAATTCAATATTATCTGGATTTGGTTGCAGGCTTGGCTATTGCCTCACACCTGCAAGATGGGCCAGCAGATCAGCAACAAGGTGTGGGAGCTACAGCAACCCCTGGTACCCTACACTGACCTTTCAGAGGACAATGCCTGTTGTTTCCTCTCCACTTGAGTCTCATACAAATTTCTCCTGTAGCCAACCATACAGTGAAAGAAATTCTGGGAAAGATGGTTTCAGCTTTGATAAGTCGATACAATATAAAATGAACCTAGTGAATAAAGTTGAAAAAAACCCTCAAAAAACAAAGCAAAACAAACCAGTGTGATTCTGAACAACTTGAGAGAATAAATATATCCTAGTAAAGAAATTCCAATTATATATGGTTTAGAAAATCATAGTAGATAGGGTGATATGTGAATGGAAATTGCCATTTATTTCAGAAGCATTCTTAGCCTAGTTAAGTGCAATGTCCTTGATGTGCCTATGGTACTTACACCTGATCTTTTTAATAGTCATCACTTTCTATTGTAATTTCCTTCTTGTGTGTGAACCTTCCAAACTAGGACTCCTGAGGTCAGAAAAATTTTGCATTGTTTTTCACTAGCACACAAGACTATGCCCTACACATAGAAAGAGCTCATTATAGGCTTGCTGAAAGAATGGTTGGATGAGGTAGTGATTTCTGAAAGGTGAACATTGAGTTCAGGGTTTAACAAAAATATTTTTTTTTTTTAATTTTTTTTTTCAACGTTTATTTATTTTTGGGACAGAGAGAGACAGAGCATGAACGGGGGAGGGGCAGAGAGAGAGGAAGACACAGAATCGGAAACAGGCTCCAGGCTCTGAGCCATCAGCCCAGAGCCTGACGCGGGGCTCGAACTCACAGACTGACCGCGAGATCGTGACCTGGCTGAAGTCGGATGCTTAACCGACTGCGCCACCCAGGCGCCCCAAGGGTTTAACAAAAATATTATGGCAAAGGAAATAAACCAGTTACATAAAAATGATTATTACCTTACTTAAATTTTTTTTTAACGCTTATTTATTTTTGAGAGACAGAGAAAGAAAGAGCATGAGCAGGGGAGGAACAGAGAGAGAGGGAGAGAGATTCTGAAGCAATCTCCAGACTCCCAGCTGTCAGCACAGAGCCTAATGCAGGGCTCAAAGAGATCATGACCTGAGCTGAAGTTGGATGCTTAACCGACTGAGCCACCCAGGCACCCCTGGATATTACCTTACTTTTTGGAGTAACCCAGCATTCTTAAAAAAAAATTTTTTTTAATGTTTATTTATTTTTGAGAGAGAGAGAGAGAGACAGAGCACAAGCAGGGGAGGAGCAGAAAGAGAGGGAGACACAGAATCTGAAACTGGCTTCAGGCTCTGAGCTGTCAGCACAGAGCCCGATGCGGGGCTGGAACTCACAAACCTTGAGATCATGACCTAATGTGAAGCCTGACCCTCAACTGACTGAGCCACCCAGGCGCCCCTTGGTGTGACCCAGCATTCTGATCAAAGACAAGCTTGTACTGGTGTTTCAGTGAGAAGTCCCCAGAGCCACAGTCAACTAGCACAATTGTTTTGTAACTAATGGTTACAGATTATCAGAACTCTTTTAAGCTGGATCACTGAGGTAGAAGGTTTCTTTTCAAGATGGAATTATTTTCAACATTTATTCTTTTGGTGCTTTTTATTTCATTTTGTTAAAAATGGTTCATACACATAAACGCCTCTTTTCAGGGGCACCATGATAATGCAGTACCTCTGTAGTATGTATGTATACATGTCTATAATATGTGTGTATCTACCATATTAAAATCACTCTGCCTTCTCATCCTGAGCCTGACACTGTCTCTGCCATATTCAAAATGCCCTCCAGTAGGCTCCCATCCTGGACCTGATGGAACCCAGACAAACTTCATTCTCCCCTTCACCTTATCCTGAAAAGCTTATCGTATTTATCTCTGAGTTGTTACCTATTTCCAGCCCTATCAGTGTCCTACCTGCTGTTCTCAACCATGCAGACCTGTGTCTTCTTAGAGCTTTCTGGTTTCTTACCACTTCATGTAAGAGAATCGGTTCTCCCTCACTCTTAAACGCATTGACAGTAACCAGAAAGACCGTAAAAGCTCTGACTATAACATAAATGGTGTTTTTATCCCAAGTCCCTAATGTTGTTCTGCCCCAAATCTTTTCTTTTCAAACCCCATTTAGCCTATTCCAGTCAGTTTCTATTTAATTCAGTATCATTGTCTCCATGTCAGTATACTATTTCAATAATATTTCTGATAATAAATTATAGTTACTATTTATTTAATAAATGGCATTAGTGATCCCTATGCTGTAGACACTTTTAAAAGTGATTTTAAAGGCTGAATTATGTAAAGCTCACAAAAACTGTATGAGGAGGATGTTATTGTTATCCTCGCTTTACAGATGAGAAAACTAAAACCTAGAAAGTTTAGATAACATACTTATTATAGCTTGATAAGTGTCAAACTCAGTACTTAAACCTGAGAAGACTGATTCCAGAGACCAGACTCTCAACCTCTATACTATGTTGTCCTCGTGATAATAGAATGAAAAAGAAACAATGAAAGGAAAAAAAGCTATAGGAAATGACAAAAGTGAAAGACAGATTAAGAAAAAGACCTCGGGGGGGGGGGGGGCGGAGTGGCGCCTGGGCGGCTCAGTTGGTTTAGTGTCCAACTTCGGCTCAGGTCATGATCTCACAGTTCATAGGTTCAAGCCCTGCATCGGGCTCTGTGCTGACAGCTCAGAGCCTGGAGCCTGCTTCAGATTCTGTCTCCCTTTCTCTCTGCCACTCCCCTGTTCACACTATGTCTCTTTCTCACTTTCAAAAATAAATAAATTAAAGAAAGAAAGAAAGAAAGAAAGAAAGAAAGAAAGAAAGAAAGAAA
>NW_024412376.1:121733563-121768242 GCF_014898765.1 Herpailurus yagouaroundi | reverse complement strand
AAAGAAAGAAAGAAAGAAAGAAAGAAAGAAAGAAAGAAAGAAAGAAAGAAAGAAAGAAAAACAGAAAAAGACCTGGGACACCTGGGTGGCTCAGTTGGTTAAGTGTCCGACTCTTGGTCCTGCCCAGGTCAAGATCTGATGGTTCGTGAGCTCGAGCCCCATGTCAGGCTCTGTGCTGACAGTGTGGAGCCTGCTTGGGATTCTGTCTTTCCCCCTCTCTCTTTCTGCTCCTCCTCTGTTCATACTGTAAACAAACAAACAAACAAACTTTAAAAAAAATTTTTTTAAAAAGAAAAATACCTGCAAGTATGAATAATGACACAGAATGACAGTAATCAGAGAAAAAAAAGAGAAGGACAACATGGAGAGTGATAGAAATACATATACTCAGAGAGGCAGAAACAGAGAAAAAAAAATTGTCACAAAGACAGCAGCATAGAGGTTGACATTCCAGCTTGAAAAAAAGTAAACAGCTAAAACAACTGTTAGACATATTAAAACAACTAAACATAGATAAAGCAGTTCACATTTAGATAAATGTGATCTATGGATAAAAATGATGAGGAATAATTTAAAACAAAATGTGGAGAAAGAATCTTAAAATGAGTAGCTTAGCAACAGTAGGCCAGTGACACATTTAAGAAATAGTGGCAATATTCGTTGTTTGTAGGGAGATTCTGAAATTTTTCTTTTTTAAGTTACTCGGTGGCATGTATGCTAACTAAACTTGGAAAGAGACATGATTTAGAACTGAGTGAGCTGTAGTCTCTAAATTGCCTGCACAAGAGTCATTCCAGTGACACCCTCAATGTACTAATTTTATACCAGAAAAATGTGCAGACTTCTTTTAGGTCACGGTGGTTGTTAGAAACTTGGGAATGAGTAGACCTGTAAAAAGCCTCCAGAGAGAAAATGTTCTGGTTCTCTCTTCAGAGCAGGGGAGACACATGTATAAACTGTGTTGGAAGAAGGTCTGATATTATTTCTATTGTTTAAAAACAAATTTTCTAGGTATATTTATTTATTTTGAGAGAGAGGGAGAGAGAGAGAGTGTGCTCGCAGGAGCATGAGTGGGGGATGGGCAGAGATAGAGAAAGAGAGAGAGAGAGAGAGAGGGAGAGAATCCCAAGCATTTCCTGGGCTATCAGTATGGAGCCAGATGCAGGGCCCAAACTCACAAACCATAAGATTATGACCTGAGCTGAAACCAAGAATCAGACACTTAACTGACTGAGCAACTCAAGGGCCCCTCTTTCCATTTTTTTCTACATGTTTTGTTCCTGAAGTGTAGATATGACTACAGTAAGGTATTAGGGTCACCAAGCTGGCAGCCGATGCTACTGTCAGTTGTCAGGTGTGGTTTTAGTCCTGCAGATGGCACAGAAGGAATGGCACAGAGGTCACCGTGTATTTCCCCAGCATCTCAGACCAGCTATTGGACGCCTCTGTAATTGAAGGCTTTGTTCTGCAACTCAGTTAAGCTCCTTCATTCATTCATTTGAACATGGATCAATAATTTTCTTCACAATTTTATTGGAGTATAACTGAAGTGCAGCAAACTACATACAGTTGATGCTTATTTGCAATCCCATATTTGTGAATTCACCTGCTTGCTAAAACTTGTTGTTACCCCCAAATCAATGTTCATGGCACTTTAGCAGTCATTCTGACAGGTAGAGAACAGGTAGAGATTGGTGGGTCTATCCGTAACATATTGCTCATATTTTTGTGCTTTTTGTTAGTGATTTTGCTGTTTAAAATGGTCTCTCAAGCCAAATGCTGAAGTGCTATCTAGTGGTCCTAAGCATAAGAATGTTGTGATGTGCCTGACCAAGAAAATATGTAGTTGAGATTAAGGTTTGTTGAGGCATGAGTTCTAGTGTTTCTGGCTCTGAGTTCACTGTTAATGAATCAACAGTATGATACATCCCAAAAAGGAAATTTGTCAATCTGTATGTGAGGCTGCTCCAGAAAGTACTAAAGTAATATCTATAGATGAAGCTATGGAAAATATGGAAAAGTAGCTAAACTTGTGGACTCATGAGAGTATGGCTGAGTGAAAAAAACTATGGCGAGGCTGAAAGCCAAAGAAATTTATGTCAGGAAAATGTTAAACCCTCCTTGACTAGTGCTGGCTTGCTTCCATGTTTCAAAAGGTGATATCATGTGTTGAAATGATTAAAGAAGACAATTTAAGTGGCATAAACAAACATTATTTAACGCTTCATGGAGTGGCACTTTACACTCTTAGAAGTTCAGAGAACTTCAAAGTAAGGGAAAAGGGTTTCAAGCTTTTGTAAAACCGGCAAGCGGGAAACAAGGAAGTACTCAGCTTAAATTGATTGACTGGGCTTGCCTATCTGATCTTGTCATGGATATCAAGAAACAAGGAAGTTAAGTATAGAGCCCAGAGTTGGCTGGCATTTGGGGACTGGCTGACTGGTTATACTGTGTTTCTGGTTTAATGGAGGAGTGTTTACCTAAGTTTCAGTTTGCTAACTGCTAACGTGTTTCATCTGGGAAGAAGTGGCTCCATCTTGGGGCTAGAAATTCATTTCAACACGTGAAAAATGTTAAACTCCTGTATGAGGTAAGTTCTGCAGATGAGGAGGCTGTGGAAGACTTGTAAAAGTGTTGTACGGGAAAGTGTATAACACTTGTAAGTGTTATAAGGGAAAAGGATAATGTGGAAGAGCAGATTTCAGTTCTGAGGGGACAGGCTTATTTTACAAGAATGTTGACAAATAAACCTCTATAATGCAAATGGCGTCTTGTTTGACAAATATGTTTTGACCAGAGGCTCACAGGAACTTAATCTTTATTTCCCCAAGAGCGGAAGTTGCATACTCTCTCATTCATTTAATGTTTGTGATGACTGTATAGAACATATCTACCGAGAATAACAAGATTTGACTGTATTTAAAATATAGAAATTAGTCAATTCATACATATATACACATGCATATGTGTGTATATACATATGTGTGTATGTGTGTGTACACTTACAGGTGTATCTATGTATGCATATATGTATGAAATAATCAGAAGATAATGAGGCATTTACATTACAACCAAAAGTTTACTTAGGCCCTTCTGTAATTCATCTTTCCCTTCACCATCCTCTTGTCTCGAATCAATTAACTGATTTCTGAATCTATAAATTAGTTCTAGAATTTTATATAAAAGTAATATACTTCAAAAAATATGGCTGCTTTTACTCAGTATTACAGTTTTGAGATTTTTTTCTATGCTATTGTGTGCATCAGTAGTTCATTCCTTTTTATTGCTTTTCAGTGTTCTATAGAATGGGCATACAAATTCCTTTGATTCTTTGTATACATGGACATTTATATTTATTTCAGTTTTTGGCTATTACAACTAAAGCTGCTGCAAACATTTTTGTATAAATGTTTTGTGGACATAAATGTTTGCATCCTTTGGTTAAATAGCTAGAAATGTTATGGCTGGGTCAGATGGTAGGTGAGGTTTGATTTTTAAGAACTAATTTTAGCCACTGATATCTCATTATGATTTTAATTTGCATTTCCCTGATAACTAATAATATTGAACACCTTTTCATGTACTTTTTGGTCATATGTGCTCTTTTCTAAAATGACTGTTCAAATATTTATTTTTAAAATTGTATTGTCTTTTTATTAAGGGTTAAGAGTTCTTTTAAAAAAATTTTTTTAATGTTTATTTTTGAGAGAGAGACAGATCACTAGCAGGGGAGGGGCAGAGAGAGAGAGAGAGGGAGACACAAAATCCAAAACAGGTTCCAGACTCCAAGCTGTCAGCACAGAGCCTGACGTGGGGCTCAAACTCACGAACCACGAGATCATGACCTGAGCTGAAGTTGGATGCTTGACTAACTGGACCACCCAGGTGCCCCAAGAGTTCTTTATATATTCTGGTTATATATCCTTTGTCTGATACACGTGTGATGACTATTTTCTCTCAGTATGTGGCTTACCATTTTTTTTTCCAAATGGTGTCTTTCAGTGAGCAAAAGTTCTAAATTTTGATGGTGTACAGTTTATTTTCTTTTATGTTCTGAGTTCTTAAGAAAATTCTTTTAATATTTATTTATTTTGAGGCAGAGAGACAGAACACGAGCAGGGGAGGGGCAGACACACACACACACACACACACACACACACACACACACACACAATCTGAAACAAGGTCCAGGCTCTGAGCTATCAGCACAGAGCCTGACGCCAGGCTTGAACTCACAAACCATGAGATTGTGACCTGAGCCAAAGTCTGGTGCTCAACCGACTGAGCCACCCAGGCACCCCCATGTTCTGAGTTCTTAAGTATTCTCAAAGAAATCTTTATGTATACCTATGCCTCTAGATGGCCATCTTCTCTCTGTATCTTTATGTGGTCTTCCCTCTGTGTATATCTGTGTCCAAATTCACTCTTCTTATAAGGACACCAGTCATGTTGGGTTAGACCCCACCTAAATGATCTTATTTTAATTACCTATTTAAAGACCTTATTATAAATAGTTACATTCTGAGGTCCTGGGGGTAAAGAATTCAATATATGAATTTTAGGGGGATACAATCAACCTATAACAAAATGTATCATTTTTCTAGCTGCTTTAAATTTTTTCATTTATCTTTTTAATACAGCAGTTTGATGATAATATGCCTGTGTTTTTGTTATTGTTGTTGCTTTCTTTTATTTTCTTTTAGTTTAATTCTATTTAGTATTCACTTAGCTTTATGTCTTTCATCATATTGGAGAAAATTTTGGTGATTATTTCTTCAAATATTTTTTGTGCCTAATCTCTTTCTCCTCTCCTAATACCTTAATTTTCTTAGGTTAGGACTTTTGATATTTTTTCACAGGTCTTTGATCCTCTATTAATTTTTATTTCCAATATATTTTCTCTGTTCTTCAGATTGGATAATTTCTATTGACTATCTTAAGTTAATTTCTTCTCCATTCTATTTATCCCATCCAGAAAGGTGTTTTTGTTTGTTTATTTACTTTAGATATTGCATCTTCTACTTCTTACATTACTATTCAAGTTTTTGTTATAAAATATTATCTGCTGAAAATTCTTAGCCTTTCATTCAATTCACTGCCTTTTATTTACCTCAGGGACATAGTAACAATAACTGCTTTAAAATCTGTGTCAGGTAATTGTTTTGTATGATCTGTGTGATCTCAAGGTTAGTATTTGCTGATAATCTTCTCCCTTGATAAGTTTTCATATTTTCCTGATTTCTTTATATGCTGAGTAATTTTGAGTTGTATCCTGAACATGGCGAATGTTAAGTTCTGTGGACTCTGAGTCTTGTTATCATCCTCTAGATAATACCAATGTGTTCGTTTTAGCAGGTAATCAATCCAGTTAAGTTCAGACCTTAGGTTCAAATCTCTCAGCCATTGCTGTGCTATTTGTGTCTTTCCTGTACTACATATACCTCAGGGATTAGTCTGAGACCCATGTGGCAGTTCAAATCTCAGTTCATTTCTCCATGCCTTTGCTACCCTGGTTTGTTTTGTTCTCCCACAGACTTAGTTCAGGGGTGAATCTGAGGCTTGTGAGGATTCATGCACATATTTAGTGGGCTCTGTTTTCTAACTCCCTGTTTCCCCCACTCCTCCAACCTCAGAGGCTGCTTTGCTTGGCCTAAATTTATCTGAGAAGAATTGGGGATGATTTTTATAGCTTTTGTAGACTTTATCCTAACCCAAAAGTGTAAAAAGGTAAAAAAAAAAAAAAGCAGTTATTGTTTTACTTTGGATTTATTTTAAGTAAGTCTATCATCCCTTATATTGAACGGGCAAAACTTTTAGCTATAGCTCAGATAATTTGAGTATTTTTTCACTTCAGATTTAGATGTTTTTGTGATTTGCTATTTAGTGGTAGATTTTAGATGAAAAATTTTATTTAAAATAATTATTTTCAGCGTATTTGGAAGTCAAACCCCACACATTCTGGTACCTTAGGAGTGGCAATATGGACAGAAGAATTAAATGAATGTACACTTGTTGTCTGAAGCTTTTCCTTAAATGGAGAAATAGCCATTTTGACAGTGTGTTAGGGACACATACGTTCTAATGAGCCTGATTGACTTCCAAGGCCTAGAACAGTAAGAACAGTACCTAAAATGCATCAGATGCTCTATACAGTCACCCCATGATGATGTTTGATAGTGGTGTGCCCCCCCCCCAAGGAATCTTATAGGCAACTCTGGCCATCTCTACCAGAGCAACTAAGTGCGTTATATGGATATTATGTTTCACATATTTCTTTTCCACACTAAACTATAAACTCCTTAAGGGAGCTTTGGTTATCCATTTCTGTACACTCAAAACATAACACAACATTTGGCATATTGCAGACATACTTTAAGTATTTGATAAACTGAAGCAAACGTTTGAGAAAATGCAATAGCACTCCCCATACTATGGGATTTATTCACATATATTTGTGCCCAAATACCACTTTCATAAATGACTATTAACAGTTATATTGAATAAGTGGGAACTTAATTGAGTGAAATCATAAAGTAAGATTCCCTTTCTCTGTAGTTGTTCTTGCATACCAACTAAACTTTTCTCTCTAGGCCCTGGAACAGATCTTAATCAATGCTTATAGATTTTTCCGGTTACTCCTAAACAGTAAGAAGTTCCTGATAACTGCCAGTATAACAATGTTACTTCAGTAATGAATATATCAAATCCGCTCCATGAATTTAAACACTTGGGACATAATTTGAATATACTTGCTTTAGTCTGAGAAGCCTGCAGTGAGTTAAGGAAGTGAACATGGTCAATTTGGTAATCTTTCTCTTTTCCTCTCTCTTACTTGCCTGTGACCATTCTTGGATTGGAACAGGAGAAGGGAGAAGAGGTAAAAGGAATATAACAGTCTACTTTAACAAATATAATTTTGACCTGGCATTTGTGTGGTCAAGGTCAACACTAAATCTTTCTCTCTTGAGACACTTTGATGATTTTCTTTGAGATTTCAAAGACTGTAGCCTGCCTTATATCAGGCAATTCCTTTTCATTGTTGGGAGCTTTATGATAATACCCTCAGCCTCCCCATCCAACAATACATCTCCAGTGTCTTTTTGCTGAGGAGGGTCTCTTTGATAGAGTGTCTTTGAAAAGTGACCCTAATGGCAGCCACCACTGGCATGATCTCATCTGGACTATGGAAAACATTCCTCTATTCTCTCAGGAATGGCAGTGTAGTTTGTGTCCAGTATGGCCATCTCTGTATTAGTCAGGGTTCTCCAGTGAAAACCAACAGTATGTATGTATATTCCGTATAATGTATATATTATTTATGTATATCTATATTATCTATATCTAGATCTATATAATATATTATTATATATACCTCCATATAAGCTGCAGACCCAGCAATGCTGAAGATTTCATTCCAGCCCAGGTTCAAATGGCTGAGAACCAGGAGAGCTGATAGTATAAATTCCAGTCCAAAAGCTTGAGACCTAAGAAGAGCCAAGTTTCAGTTTGAGTCTAAACGCATAAAAAGACTGATGTTTAAGCTGAAGTGGTCAGGCAGGAGGAGTTCTCTCTTGCTATGGGAATGCCAGTCATTTTATTCTATTCAGGTCTTCAACTGATTGGAAGAAGGGCACCTGTATGGGGCGGGGCACTAGGCTTTACTCATTCTACCTATTCAAATGGTAATCGCATCCAAAAACACCTTCACAGTACACCTAGAAAAATGGCTAAATATCTGGGTGCCTCCTCAAACTGACACATTTTTATAAAATTAAATTTCACATTATCTCTATCTTTTTACACTGGCTTTCTCAGGCATAGGTCAAAAACTAATGCTTTATGTTCTTCTGAACTTCATGATATATCAAGCTGTAAAAAATAGTTCTTGTAAAGCTTTTCTCATTGACATGGAGTGAAGATGAAGTATTTACCTCTCCTCCCTCATGAGTTGGATAGGGAAAATAGTATAAAACCCGAATAATTTTCTCTGAAATAAAGCTTCTCTTTTGGTTTCTCACACTCAATTCTTTTATACCTTTGAGGTTCTCTTGACTTTCAGAATGCAGGGTCTGATTATCTGTTGTTGTGGATTGACTTGTGTTCCTCCTAAATTCATATGTTGAAATCCTAACCCATTGGACATCAGTATGTGGCTATATTTGGAGGTAGTTCTATTGCTTAAGCCACCCACCCGGTCTGTGGTGTTTTTGTCATGGTAGCCCAAGTAAACTAATAAATCTCCTTTTCAAGTCTTGCTTAGATGGTCAAGCAACTTTAGTTTGAAATGCCTTCTATTATTTTGCCTTTGACCATTGGGTGCTTTAGCAGAAACTTCAGAGAGAAAGATTCCTATTATAAAATTGTTACTATGTTTCATATTATTTAGAATTTATTATGTTTATACCCTATTTCTAAAAATTTCTGAGCTTGTTCTAATGCCATCTTATAACATTTCAGATTTATGAACATACATTCTAAGAAGGCCAAACCATTGGAAAGCAACATTACCTTGAATGTTGCTCTCTATTTAGGAAACATTAAATTTTGATAGAATGTCAATGGATGGGAAATTTTTTAAATGGCATCTTAAAGTATGAATGTGGTCCTATTTCACTACTCCAAAAAGGAAGTAAATGAATGAACATATGATTTGATTACTGTCATTAAAAATGGAACTCACATTTTCTCCTATATCCTAGTGGAACTTGCTTGGATGAATGAATCTGATGATCATCAAATAGACATAGCACAATTCAGAATACATTCCTGTTACCTCTTATATCTAAAGGATAATGCTTAGAGGTATCAGGTGTCTCTGTAGATGTAGACATCTGGGAGTTAGAGTTGAAACAAAACAAGCAAAGAAGAATAGTAAATAAAATATTATTTTTGTGGTGCAACAATAAATCAACATTCCATCAGAGCTTTGTTAGCACATAATTGATTTATCCTCAGTTGTAAAAGTGTATAGCTGTATGATACCTCTAATTTGGTCTCACAATGCCATTGAGATGTGATCAGCGTATAGTTATAACATGGAGATTTAAGTGTGCCTTTCTTCACTAAGATAAGGAAACATTAATACGTACTTTGGTTGACAGCTTATACATTTCTTAAGGAAAACCAGTAAGTTGGAAACAAATAATACCTGAAAATTAACATTTTCACCCAGAATAATTCCTTTTTAGGATCCCTATATTTGTGTATCTTGTCATGTTCTTGCTTTATCCAGGGAGCTTAATGAAGTCCTGTGTGAGAATACATTCAGAGGGTCTAAAGTTTTTCAGATATTCTCACATTCTTCTCCTCCCAGTGCACAGACCTTTGTAAACATGCAGTCTTCATAGATCCTTTTTGTTAAGGGCTTATTGGAAACAGAAGTCTATTCTGTCTGTTAAATGTGAGGAACTGAGATTTGGGTTCTGGCACAGTTAAGCTGTCAACAAAATGCAATGATTGGGCTGATGTCTAATTTTCTAGTATTGAACTGGTTCTTAGGAATCCTACTAAAGTACAAATGACAACTACAGCAAAAGGCATGCTTTGTACACCTTCATGTTTTATGGGGACCCATATCAGTTTTCTATGGCTACATATAATATCTGATTTATTACCTGTGATGTGTTAGCACCAGGTTCCTGACAACTGACAGCTAACAGGCTCCCAACCCTGAAGCATTCCATAGCTATGGAAATGAGGCACTCAGACTCTGGTATTCAGAACTCAAGTGAGCCACTTTGACAAAAAGTCCACATTCATGTGGGATCTGTGAAAACATTTGAAATGGTATTCTTAGTAAAGCCTTTCGGAATCAAGTTGGAAACCGTTTAGAAACTTGGAGTGAGAAATGGTAGCAAGTTTTTTGTTTGTTTTGTTTTTTATTTCACTCTTTCCCTTCAGGGAAGACTGACCTTAAAAAAAGTGTAGAAGTTTCAAAGTATCTCTCCATGTTTCTTTCAACTTTACATCCCTTCTGTTTAAGAGGTAATTGTTCAGAGGGGTTTTGTTGCTGTTGTTTGTTTTTTCTTTTATTTGGAAACAATGTCAGCTGAATTCACTCGGTTGAGCTTGAAATACGAATCAGGAATGCCCATCCTATGTACTATACAGACTATAAATTTCTGCAGATTTCTAGGGGATTACAGCCTTGTCCTCCCTTCTGGCTCTGACTTCCTACATATACTGAACTCTTCTCATCTCTAGTCCCTTCTGTCCATATCATACTGACCTAGACTGATCATCTTTTTTTCCTTAATTTCCTACGATCTACCCAGACAAATCATGTATAGGTGTAATAAGCTCTAATGAGATTTTAGGGAAATGGAAGGAATTCTGTGTTTCATTTCTGCAGATTGTCTTATCCTAAAAAGTCCTTGTCTACTTTGCTGCTTGGAATTTTCCGCTGGCTGCGATTTACCGTTAAACCTCAGTACAGCACCACTTGCCCATGCTGCTTGCCTCATTATTATCCCTTTTTGTTGTGTCTTCCAGTTTCTGGTGTTTATCTTTTACAAGATTGCTGAAAACCAGGTTTTGCCCTTTCAATTTAGTTTTCTTCACCCCTGACTTTTCTCCGGGACTATATTTTACATCCAGAGACTCATTAATGTATCTAGTAAAACCAATTGTCAGCACCTTTGTCTTGTCCTTGAACAGACTTAAATGTTGGATAGTCTTTTCTTTCTCATTCCCTTCGGTCATTTTAAGTTAGAAGAAATATAGAAAATTACTTTTCCTCTTCTGGAAATAAAGCATACACCCTCAAAGATGGCTATGGCTATATTTAGTCAGCTTTGGGTTTAGATTTCAAAGATCATGATACATTTGAAGTTTAGTTTGGATTTTCTATATTTTTTTTTCTAGTAAAAAATAAATACCCATTACCAATGTGGGCATTTGATTTTTGTGCAGGCAGGACTTCTGGAAAAGGGAGGATGAGAAATTGTTTTCCTAAATTTTTTCTTTTTTTTTAAGTTTTTAATGTTTATTTATTTTTGAGAGAGTGAGAAAGACAGAACATGAGTGGTGGAGGGGCAGAGAGAGAGGGAGACACAGAATTCGAAGCAGGTTCCAGGCTCTGAGCTGTCAGCACAGAGCCCAACGTGGGGCTTGAACTCAAGAACCGCAAGATCATGACCTGAGCTGAAGTCAGACGCTTAACCGACTGAGCCACCCAGGCGCCCGTCCTAAAATTTTTCTTAATGATTCTACATTATATACATTAGTCTTTTAGGTTTGATTGAGAATGTGGTTAAACACTACTGGATTATTTTCCAATTTGCTGGGTCAAAGAATTGCCTGCCAATACGTCCAGTGAATATTCCAAAATAGCCTAAAACATATGCTGCTAGTCATTTTCTCAGATGTTCCGAGAACTGTCTCGTTAACCACTGATTTTCAAGCCAAAGATTGAAGTATGCTAATACATATGAAAGTATTGCAGATTCGGACCTCCAAGTGTTTATTAAATGGTCAGTGTATCAGAAGGGAAAGTCATGGAGCTTCTCCACTTCACTTCATGATTGTTTATCCCAGTTGACAATTTTTTTCTTGTTTATTCACTTATTATTTCTCTTCTTATCCCTAAAATATTATTTTGCAAGGTAACATAAGTTAGAAATGATAAAGAAGAGGCAGAGAACAAACAAACAATAAAAGAAGCACAGAACAAAGAAATGAGGGGCAAGAACCAAAAGAATATAGTGGCTAAGAACAAAAGAGCACATGGAATGGAATTGGAAATGAGTCTTGAACAAAATAATAAAATATCCTATCACAAAGTCATTTTATATATGTATACCAAGAAGTTGGTAAGAAATGGTAATTGGAGATAGCTCATTGGGCTTTTTTTTAACATAGGGACAGGACCATAATTTGCAGATTTAATCCCAGCAGGATGCCTGCAAATGTGTTCTGATTGTTATAACAAGGACACCCTGACATTAATTTAGAGAGGCTGTTTTGATAATGGCATAGGCAGAAGCTTAGAGAGGAGAATGGAAAGAAAGCCTCCAAATATTTTCTTTTTCTGGAATGTCTTCAGGGTGCTCATATTTATCAGTAAAGAATACTAGCAATGCTTTCTTTAGGAAAGCACAGGATGTCACATGATAAAACTTTGAGTGATAAAAAGTCTTTGCAAACTCTCTAAAATTCAGTGACTTCTGGGTAGAAATATACTTTGAGTTGTATGAAGAGAAAAGTTAACGTTGCTCTCTGAAGTCTGTTGGTAGCTTTGAAGTGATTTTGTGTTGTTGTTGTTGTTGTTGTTGTTGTTGTTTCTTTTCCTTTGAAACCCCTCTTAAATAGGCTTCCTAGAGTTCTGGAGCCAAAGAGAAGCTGTCGTTCACTTTAAATGTTTTTCACATATGCACTTGACCCGATGCTACAGTAGGCAAAATAAAAAATGAATTCTGTTAAATTATTTTTAATGTTTATTTATTTTTTGAGAGAGAGAGAGCGCGAGAGAGGGCGCGCCAATGGGGGAGGGGCAGAGAGGGAGAGGGAGACACAGAATCCAAAGCAGGCTCCAGGCTCTGAGCTGTCAGCACAGAGCCCAATGCAGGACTCAAACCCAGGAACTGCGAGATCATGACCTGAGCCAAAGTCAGACGCTTCACCGACTGAGCCACTCAGGAGCCTCTAAAAATGAATTATGTTAACTATTGACAGTTTAGAATTCATTGGTAATATAAAATGAAAAAAATAGGGTTTATGTGTGTTCCTGTGTGTGTATGCAGTAGTCTGTACTTGATTAATTGAATGCTAACTGTGCATACTATATGATGGAGATGGATATGGTAAACTTTCATCTTAGTTATTATTAAAGTGATCATTTTCAGAGAGAATCCCAGAAGAATTTAGTATAAATTAAAATTTATTGCACATATTCTCAAATATAAGTAGGGCTGAGTTTTAAGTATAAGTGTATCAGATAATAAAAAGTACAATCTAGTCTTTTAGAAATACTTTGTTGTTTAAATGCTGCTTCCTAAAGGGATTGTAATAATTAAGAGTTAAGTTTGGGTGATTCATGAATTGATATAGAAAATAACTTCCTTTATTTTTTAAAGGACAAAACTGAGAATGGCTTAAATCTTAAATATTTTCTTTTCTCTGAACTTCAGCAAATTACCTATTTCCATTTCTGATTTCTCTTTAAAAAAATAATAATGTTTATTTTTGAGAGACAGAGAAACAGAGACAGAGACAGAGTGTGAACAGGGGTGGCGAAGGGGCAGAGAAAGAGGGAGACACAGAACTCCAAGCAGGTGCCAGGCTCCATGCTGTCAGTACAGAGCTGGATGTGGGGCTTGAACCTATGGACCATGAGATCATGACCTGAGTTGAAGTTGGACGCTTAACCGACTGAGCCACCCAGGTACCCCATCTGATTTCTCTTTTTAAGAAATTTTGTATCTATGGGTCAAAGCTTGGTTCCTCTAATTGCTAATATTTTAAACTTGGCCAATTTCTACGACCTTTATGTGTGTTTCCTCAACTGTAAAACAAGGATGAAAATAGTACCTACCTGATGAGGTTACTACAGTAAGGATTAAATGATACATGTTAATGCCTGAAAGTGTACCAGATGCACAAATGTTCATTATTATTATTACTTTGCTACTTAAATGAAAGATGAATTCATATGATGGTTTACATAGTTTCTTGGGAAACAAACATGAGAAAATCTGAATCTTCCTAGGGTGCATAATGCTTTCCTTGTCCAGAAAAAGGGTGTAACCCAGTTGCAGAAGAGACCCCTTTGGTTCCTGCCTGGTGCACCTTGTAAGACTACAGAGTAGAGTTTACTTTTTGGACCAAGACATTTTGATTTTATTTTATTTTATTATTTTTTTTTAATTTTTTTTTCAACGTTTATTTATTTTTTGGGACAGAGAGAGACAGAGCATGAACGGGGGAGGGGCAGAGAGAGAGGGAGACACAGAAGGACATTTTGATTTTAAAACTGTTGATTACTTACCTGTTCTAAATGTGTACTCTTTTTTGGGGAGACCTGCTGGCTCAGCTGGTTGAGTAAGCAACTCTTAATCTCAGGGTTGTAAGTTTGAGCCCCATCTTGGGTGTAGAGATCACTTAAAGAAATAAAATCTTTTTTAGGAGCACCTGGGTGGCTCAGTCAGTTGGGCAACTAACTTCAGTTTAGGTCATAATCTTGCAATCCATGGGTTCAAGCCCCGTATTGGGCTCTGTGCTGACAGCTCAGAGCCTAGAGCCTGCTTCAGATTCTCTGTCTCCCTCTCTTTCTCTCTGCCCCTTCCCGATTCATGCTCTGTAACTCTCTCAAAAATAAACAAACATTAAAAAAATTTTTTTAATCTTTAAAAAAAAATTATGTACCCTTTGTGTGAACATAACCAAACCTGCTCCAAAGGGAAAAACTTTGCTTTATATATCACAAGCTAATGAGAAACTATTGACCCTGTTTATCATTCCTAAAATCTTTTCTCTGCCCTGCTGTCCTTCACCTTGAATATAAGTGGTGCATTGCATGTAATACATTTTTCTGTTTCTTATTTCCTGACCTAGTATGCTTGCATGGGGATTTGTGAGTTTTGTTTTGTTTTGTCTTTTTAATGTGAAATTCACTGGAGCTCAATTAAACATTTAAAGCAAACAATTAAAATCCCAAAAGTTATATAAATTGGCATGCCTTAGACTCTTTTTTAGGGATTGAATCATAGGCAGAGATAAGAATTTCATTGGGATTCTGTTTCACCTAATAACATAGTACTCTCAGCGGTAGGAAGAGCAGTTAAGGAAAAAAAAAATACATGATATCCAATTCCAACTTTTGTAAGCTTCAGTTTAAGTCAGCTAATGTGGAGAATTTGCAGTGAAGTTGCTTTGAATCTTTTTTTGTTTGTTTATTTGTTTATTTTCACACAGGTAACAAGAAGCCTGTATTTAGTATTTACTATTCAAAATATTGCCTTAAAGTAGGAATCAATGAAAATCTTAACATCCTCCATAAATTATTTAATAGAATAGAGTTTAGAGCCAGTAATAGATGAATTGTTTTTCTTAAATAAATAAATCCTCTTTAATACCACACTGCATTTAGAAAGATATTTTTGCCATTCACAAAGTATACAGTAATTAGGGTTTTTTTTTTTAAAACTAAATATATCCATTTTCATATATATGAAAAATGCCATTAGGTTTTAAATTCTAATTGGGAGAAATATATTGGACAGATTTTACTTTTTAATTACAAAGGAAAATATATTTCTAAATAGTTTTTAGCCCCAGATAATTTTTATTCAGTTCTTTTTCTAGGACATATAATCTGCTAAGTAGGTCCTTTAGAAATTTGTTTTCAATAATATAAATATAAATTGTTTTATAATAATTATAAAAATACTGAATGTTTACTTAAGACAGCTTTCAAAGGGTACTATCATAAAACACAAGACCTTTATTTGCATAGCCATATAAAATTCCAAGATAATATTGTGATATTGAGAAACACATTGATAAGGCAGTGTTAAAAATAACAGTGAGGAAAGTTTAATGAATGATAGAGGAAATCAAAACATAACATTTATGCTGTTCCTGATATACAAGAGGAAAAAGAGCAGCATAATGAACAAATACAATCTAATAGTAATAGATACTATTGGATAATTGTGTGATTTCCACAGGTGACACCATGAAGCTTTCTCTTTTTGGTTTAAGAAAAGCCATCTTGGGGACATCTGAGTGGCTAAGTCAGTCAAATGTCTGACTCGATTTCTGCTCAGTTCATGATCTCACTGTTCATGAGTTTGAGCCCCATGTTGCACTCTGCACTGTCAGTGCAGAGCCTGTTTGAGATTCTCTCTCTCCCTCTATCTCTGCCTCTCCCCTGCTTGCTTGCTGTCTCTCTCAAAGTAAATAAACTTAAAAAATATATATAAGAAAGCCATTTTCACACACACACACCCACATACACACCCACACACACACCTCAAAGTATTTTTCCTTTGCATCTGTTGGTCCGTACTTCACCATCTCTAACCTAGGTTCTAACTCCTTTATCTCCCTTTGACCTGTTTTTGACCTCAGCTCTAAACTGTCTAAAGTCCCTTACAAGAGTAAAATTCTTTTTCTGTTTCTATTCTATTTCAATTCTTCACACATTCTGCATTCAATACCTTGGCCTATGTACTCAGTGACTGATGTCTAAGTAGAATTGTGTCTTAATAGCACTGTGACAATAAGGGTGTAAGGTAGAATGTTTCCATGATAAAGCAGATAATTTCAAAGAGTGTAAAACAACTCTTTTTTGACATCTCCTCCTTCCCCTTTTATATAAATATTTTGAAGTCATTTTGGCTCAACTTACAATCTGCCTACATGGGGCATGATAAAGTGTCATAGACTCTGGGTCTAGAGTTCTCTCTTGTCCAGCAAGAAAGCGGGATGGAGGATTAAAATGCCAGGGATGGCTAATGTCTGGGAGAAGACAAGAGCCCTGATTAAGGGTCCTTTCTCCATTTTTATTAGGATCAGAAGGCTTACAAACATGGTATTGGATGTGCTGCACAAAAAGACAATGAAACTGTGAACATTAACTCATGGATGTGAGGGAAAGAGGGTTTTGAAGATATATGGGGTTAGGGATTTGGGTTAATACAAAACAAAACCCTGGCCACGGGGTGGGGGGGGGGGGAGATTGTTACAGCGGACTTGAGGCACCACCTCTGTTTACCTAAACTGGTCTAGGGGACAAGAAAGACAGAGCATGTTACTTCAGGGTCAAAGAGGCACCTTTCTTTTGGTAATTAGCTCCGTCCCAGGCAACTTTGGCCCTCAGCAGTCTATAGCCCTAATTACCTGTTTATCTAATTTGGTCCTTCCTTCCTGTGAAAGCAGCTTTATGCTATAGTACTAAATTGGGGGGCATTTCCACCCTGAATAACTAATCTTGTTTACCTCATATACCTTTGTTCTATATTGGGGAATTTGCCTTGCCCTCTCTATATTGTGGCCTTTGCCCCACACTCTCTATACCTATTTATATAATCTTGTTTACCCAAACTTGGGTGTGAGCATCCTATGGCTTTCTAATTCTTTATGCCTTGTTGAACCATCAGTGCAAGTCCTGGGAATTCCTAAACTTATTCCCCACAATAAAGAAAGCAGAATTTTAAAATTGTGAACCAAGCATGACTTCACCGAACAATTTATTTTTCTGCCTAGGTGTTATCATAAATTATGATTGCCCATAAAAAATTTAAAATAATTATTTGAGGTAAATATCACATGGAATTTGATTATAGCATATCCCCTAATTCCATACAGTATTTTAATTTGTTTAATTACACAAAGATACACTTTGCCATTACCTTTTATTTTTGTATTTTATTTTTGAAAATAGTTACCATGGCAAAGCCATCAATGTGTGTGTGGGGGTGTGGGGAGGAGGGAAACTACTGGATATTTCATTTCGGCCTTAAACAGAAAATGTAGCAGAAACAAAAAGAGTCCTCAGTCACAATTGGAGATGAACCTTCCTAGAAGGGGACTCTGTTAACACAGGTGTTTTCAGAAGTGTAACCTTGAGGACAATTTCATCTTGTTAAGTAGATAAATATTTTTACATATTTGTGATTATAAAATGTAAGTTAAATAATCATTCTACTTCTTAGCATAAATTTGAGTCTCAAACTGTATGCTAAGAAGGACAAAGAATTTTCCTCTTTTTTTTAACTGTTTATTTATTTTTGAGAGAGAGAGAGAGAGAGAGAGATAGCAGGGGAGGGTCAGAGAGAGAGGGAGACACAGAATCTAAAGCAGGCTCCAGGCTCTGAACTGTCAGCACAAAGCCAAACGTGGGGCTCCACCTCATGAACCGTGAGATCATGACCTGAGCCGAAAATCGGATGTTCAACCAACTGAAATACCAGGCACCCCAAGAATTTTCCTCTCTAATTGAACATTTCATATAGTGGTTTCAAGAAAGGTTGCTTTGCAAATTTGAAATCAAATGCTTTTTTGTGTTTGTTTCGGTTTTTGGTTTTTGCTACAGACAACTACACTTGTTAAAATATTTGTTGTAGTAAACTGTGTTCTCTTAAACTTGTAAATTGAATTTATTTTTTTTTAATTTTTTTTTTTACAACGTTTATTTATTTTTGGGACAGAGAGAGACAGAGCATGAATGGGGGAGGGGCAGAGAGAGAGGGAGACACAGAATCAGAAACAGGCTCCAGGCTCTGAGCCATCAGCCCAGAGCCTGACGCGGGGCTCGAACTCACGGACCGCAAGATCATGACCTGACTGAAGTCGGACGCTTAACCGACTGCGCCACCCAGGCGCCCCAAAACATTAACTTTAAAATACAGTGCAGAATCTTAGTTTCTGATAATAGGAGAAACTACTTTGTTTAATACTAATCACAGAATTAACATTGCAACAATTAAATTTGAGAATAATATGTTAACACTCCTTATTCTAAATTTGAAAATAGTACATATGCATTTTAGGATAAAGAAGATAAGTAATTATGGGGATATTATTTAGAAATCTTTCTAAATTCTTCAGTATTTCTAATAATTTATCTCTAGTTACTTTTAGATTTTACATAGAGACATTTGTATCTTCCCCCACATAACCTTCAGAAAATTATGGGGTAGAATTTGTGGTGGTGGATATCATCTCTTTTTCTGATGTTAAAAAGTTTTTTAACATTTCATTATTAAGTATGATGATGATGATTTAGAATTTTATCAAGATTTTCACTCTGGGGCGCCCTGGTGGCTCAGTTGGTTGAGTATCCGACTTCCCCTCAGGTCATGATCATGCAGTTCACGGGTTCAAGCCCCATGTTGGGCTCTGTCCTAGCAGCTCGAAGCCTGGAGCCTTCTTCAGATTCTGTGTCTCCCTCTCTTTCTGCCCCTCTCCCATTCATGCTCTCTCTCTCTCTCAAAATTAAATAAAAAACATTTAAAAAAAATAAAAAAATATTTTCACTGGATGGCTTTCCTCCTGCTCTTAGCTTTTTGTTTGTTTTTATATCCAAAAAGTATTGAGTTTTTCTGGCTTCAGCCAGGTCACGATCTCATGGTCCGTGAGTTCGAGCCCCGCGTCAGGCTCTGGGCTGATGGCTTGGAGCCTGGAGCCTGTTTCCGATTCTGTGTCTCCCTCTCTCTCTGCCCCTCCCCCGTTCATGCTCTGTCTCTCTCTGTCCCCAAAATAAATAAAAACGTTGAAAAAAAAGTATTGAGTTTTCGTTTATGTATATTTCCTCCTTTTAGTGAGATCAAGGCATGGTTTTTGTCATTTATCCTGGGAATGGGGTTAATGTCTTTTTTCTTTTTCTTTTTATTAAGTTTTTATTTTAATTCCTATTTGTTAGCATACAGTGTTTTATTACTTTCTGGTGTATAATATAGTGATTCGACAATTCCATACAACACCTGGTACTCATCATAGGAAATATACCCCTTAAACCCCATTGCCTATTTCACCCATCCCCCACCAACCTCCCCCCTGGTAACTGTCAATTTGTTCTCTATACTTGGGTCTCTGTCTTGATTTATGTCTCTCTCTCTATTTTCCTTCTTCCTTTCCTCACTTGTTTCCTCACTTTGTTTCTTCAATTCCACATATGAGTGAAATCATATGGTATTTGTCTTTTCCTAACTGACTTATTTCACTTAGCATTATACTCTCTAAATCCATCCATGTTGTTGCACAAGATTTCATTCTTTTTTATGGCTGAATAATTTTCCATTGTATATATACACACCACTTCTTTATTCCTTCATTAATCAATGGGCACTTGGGCTACCTTCATATCTTGGCTATTGTGGATAATGCTGCTATAAATGTTGGGTGCATGTATCCCTTTGAATTAATGTTTTTGTATTCTTTGGGGAAATACCCAGTAGTGTGATTACTAGACAGTAGGGTACTTTTATTTTTAACTTTTTGAGGTAACGCCATACTGTTTTCCACAGCGGCTGCACCAGTTTGCATTCCCACCAGCAGTGCATGAATATTCTTTTGTCTCCACATCCTTCCTGACACGTGTTTGTGTTACTGATTTTAGCCATTCTGACAGGTGTGAGGAGATATATCTTTGTAGTTTTAGTTTCCATTTCTCTGATGATAAGTGATGATGAACATCTTTTCATGTATCTGTTGACCATCTGTATGTCTTCTTTGGAGAAATAACTGTTCATGTCTTCTACACATTTTTTAATTGGATTATTTGTATTCTGGGTGTTGAATTTTAAAAGTTTTTTATATATTTGAATTTATGTTTGTGTATGGTGTAAGAAAGGAGTTCAATTTCTTTCTTTTGCATTGTGCTGTCCAGTTTTCCCAATACCATTTGTTTAAGAGACTGTCTTTTTCCCTTTGGATAGTCTTTCCTGCTATGTCAAAGATTAATTGACCACATAGTTATTATGGGTTTATTTCTGGGTTTTCTATTATGTTCTATTGATCTATGTGTCTACTTTTGTGTCAGTGGCATACTGTTTTTTTGACTACAGTTTTGTAATATAGCTTGAAGACTAGAATTCTGATACTCCAGCTTTGCTTTTCTTTTTCAAGATTGCTTTGGGTCTTTTGTGCTTTCATGAAAATTTTAGAATTGTTTACTTTAGTTCTGTGAGAAATGCTATTGTTTTTTGATAGGGATTACATTAAATGTGTAGACTGCTTTGGGTAATATAGACAGTTTAGCAATATTTGTTCTTCCTATCTATAAGCATGGAATGTCTTTCCATTTCTCTGCGTCATTTTCAATTGCTTTCATCAGTGTTTTATAGTTTTCAGAGTACAAGTTTTTCACCTCTTAGGTTAAGTTTATTACTAGGTATCTCATTACTTTTGGTGCAATTTTGAATGAGATTGTTTCTTAATTTCTCTTTCTGTTGCTTTATTATTGGTGTATAGAAATCAATGGATTTCTTTTTTTTTAATTTTTTAATGTTTATTTATTTATTTTTGAAAGAGAGAGAGAGCACAAGCAGGGGAGGGGCAGAGAGAGAGGGACACACAGAATTTGAAGCAGGCTCCAAGCTCAGAACTGTAAGCGCAGAACCCAATGCAGGGCTTGAACCCATGAACCGCGAGATTATGACTTGAGCTGAGGTTTGATACTCAGCAGACTGAACCGCTCAGGTCCCCCGATGCAATGGATTTCTGTACATTGATTTTGTACCCTGCAACTTTACTGAATTCATTTATCAGTTCTAGCAGTTTTTTGGTGGTGTCTCTTGGGTTTTCTCTATAATAGTATTATGTCATCTGCAAACAGTGAAAGTTTTGCTTCTTCCTTGTCAATTTGGATGTCATTTATTTAATTTTTTGTTGTTGTCTAATTGCTGTGGCTAGGATTTCCAGTACTATGCTAAATAACAGTAGTGAGTGGACAAACCTGTTTTATTCAGAAGAGATGCATGGTATGACTTCAATCTTAAAGTTGTTAGAGCTTATTTTGTGGGCAAATATGTGATCTGTTCTAGACAATGTTCCATAAACACTTGAAAAAATGTTCATTCTGCTGTTTTAGGATGGAATGTTTTGAATATACCTGTTACATCCATCTATTCCAGTGTGTCATTCAAAGCCATTGTTTCCTTGTTGATTTCTGTTTAAATGATCTGTCTGTTGATGTAAGTGTGGTTTTAAAGTACCCTACTACTATTGTTTTATTATTATTGGTTAGTTCCTTCATGTTTGTTATTAACAGTTTTATGTATTTGGGTGTTTCTATGTTGGGTTCATAAATATTTTCATTTGTTATATCTTCTTGTTGGATTGTCCCCTTTATTATTACACAGTGCCCTTTTTGTGTCTCTTGTTATGGTGTTTTTATTTTAAAGTCTATTTTGTCTGATATAAGTATTCCTACTCCAGTTTTCTTTTGACATCCATTTGCATGATACATGTTTCTTCAACTCCTTACTTTTTATCGTCCAGTGTCTTTAGATCTAAAGTGAGTCTCTTGTAGGTAGCATATAGATGGGTCTTATTTTTTTAATCCATTCTGTCACCCTCTGTATTCTGATTAGAGCATTTACTTGATATATGTTCAGAGTAATTATTAATAGATATGTGTTATTGTAATTTTATTATTTATTTTGTGGTTGTTTCTGAAGATTTTTTTTAATATGAAATTTATTGGCAAATTTGTTTCCATACAACACCCAGTGTTCATCCCAACAGGTGCTCTCAATGCCCATCACCCACTTTCCTCTCCTCCCCACACCCATCAACCCTCAGTTTATTCTCAGTATTTAAGAGTCTCATATGGTTTGCCTCCTTCCCTCTCTAGCTTTTTCCCCCCCTTCCCCTCCCCCTTGGTCTTCTGTTAAGTTTCTCAGGGTCCACAGAAGAGTGAAAACATATGGTATCTGTATTTCTCTGTATGACTTACTTCACTTAGCATAACACTCTCCAGTTCCTTCCACATTACTACAAAAGGCCATATTTCATTATTTCTCATTGCCAAGTAGTATTCCATTGTATATACAAACCACAACTTCTTTATCCATTTGTCATTTGATGGACATTTAGGCTCTTTCCATAATTTGGCTATTGTTGAAAGTGCTATTATAAACATTGGGGTACAAGTGCCCCTCTGCATCAGCACTCCTGTATCCCTTGGGTAAATTTTTAGCAGTGCTATTTCTGGGTCATAGGGTAGATCTATTTTTAATTTTTTGAGGAACCTCCACACTGTTTTCCAGAGTGGCTGCACCAGTTTGCATTCTCACCAACAGTGCAAGAGGATTCCCATTTCTCCACATCCTCTCCAGCATTCATAGTCTCCTGATTTGTTAATTTTAGCCAATCTGACTGGTGTGAGGTGATATCTTAGTGTGGTTTTGATTTGTATTTCCCGGATGAGGAGCGACATTGAGCATCTTTTCATGTGCCTGTTGGCCATCTGGATGTCTTCTTTAGTGAAGTGTCTATTCATGTCTTCTGCCCATTTCTTCATTGGATTATTTGTTTTTCGGGTGTGGAGTTTGGTGAGTTGTTTACAGATTTTGGATACTAGCCCTTTATCTAATATGTCATTTGTAAATACCTTTTCCCATTCTGTCCGTTGCCTTTTAGTTTTGTTGATTGTTTCTTTTGTGAAGGTTTTTATCTTGATGAGGTCCCAATAGTTCATTTTTACTTTTAATTCCCTTGCCTTTGGGGATGTGTCAGGTAAGAAATTGCGGGTGAGGTCAGAGAGGTTTTCTCCTGCTTTCTCCTCTAGGGTTTTGATGGTTTCCTGTCTCACATTCAGGTCCTTTATCCATTTTGAGTTTATTTTTGTGAATGGTGTAAGAAAGTGGTCTAGTTTCATCCTTCTGCATGTTGCTGTCCAGTTCTCCCAGCACCATTTGTTAAAGAAACTGTCTTTTTTCCATTGGATATTCTTTCCTGCTTTGTCAAAGATGAGTTGGCCATACTTTTGTGGGTCTAATTCTGGGGTTTCTATTCTATTCCATCGGTCTATGTGTCTGTTTTTGTGCCAATACCATGCTGTCTTGATGATGACAGCTTTGTAGTAGAGGCTAAAGTCTGGGATTGTGATGCCTCCCGCTTTGGTCTTCTTCAAAATTACTTTGGCTATTCGGGGCCTTTTGTGGTTCCATATGAATTTTAGGATTGCTTGTTCTAGCTTTGAGAAGAATGCTGGTGCAATTTTGATTGGGATTGCACTGAATGTGTAGATAGCTTTGGGTAATATTGAAATTTTAACAATATTTTTTCTTCTAATCCATGTGCATGGAATGTTTTCCATTTCTTTGTATCTTCTTCGGTTTCCTTCATAAGCTTTCTATAGTTTTCAGCATACAGATCTTTTACATCTTTGGTTAGATTTATTCCTAGGTATTTTATGATTCTTGGTGCAATTGTGAATGGGATCAATTTCTTTATTTGTCTTTCTGTTGCTCCATTATTAGTGTATAAGAATGCAACTGATTTCTGTCCATTAGTTTTGTATCCTGCGACTTTGCTGAATTCATGTATCAGTTCTAGCAGACTTTTGGTGGAGTCTTTCAGGTTTTCCATGTATAATATCATGTCATCTTCAAAAAGTGAAAGATTGACCTCTTCTTTGCCAGTTTTGATGCCTTTGATTTCCTTTTGTTGTCTGATTGCTGATGCTAGAACTTCCAATACTATGTTAAACAACAGTGGTGAGAGTGGACATCCCTGTCGTGTTCCTGATCTCAGGGGGGAAAGCTCTCAGTTTTTCCCCATTGAGGATGATATTAGCTGTGGGCTTTTCATAAATGGCTTTTATGATGTTTAAGTATCTTCCCTTTATCCTGACTTTCTTGAGCGTTTTTATTAAGAAAGGATGCTGAATTTTGTCAAATGCTTTTTCTGCATCAATTGACAGGGTCATATGGTTCTTATCTTTTCTTTTATTAATGTGATGTATCACGTTGATTGATTTGCGAATGTTGAACCAGCCCTGCATCCCAGGAATGAATCCCACTTGATCATGGTGAATGGTTCTTTTAATATGCTGTTGAATTCGATTTGCTAGTATCTTGTTGAAAATGTTTGCATCCATATTCATTGGGGATATTGGCCTGTAACTCTCTTTTTTTGCTGCGTCTCTGTCTGGTTTAGGAATCAAAGTAATGCTGGCTTCATAGAATGAGTCTGGAAGTTTTTCTTCCCTGTCTATTTTTTTTGGAACAGCTTGAGAAGGATAGGTATTATTTCGGCTTTAAATGTCTGGTAGAATTCACCATGGAAGCCATCTGGTCCTGGACTCTTATTTGTTGGGAGATTTTTGATAACTGATTCAATTTCTTCACTGGTTATGGGTATGTTAAAGTTTTCTATTTCTTCTTGAGTTTTGAAAGTGTGTGGGTGGTTAGGAATTTGACCATTTCTTCCAGGTTGTCCAGTTTGTTGGTGTATAATTTTTCATAGTATTCCCTGATAATTGCTTGTATCTCTGAGGGATTAGTTGTAATAATTCCATTTTCATTCATGACTTTATCTATTTGGGTCATCTCCCTTTTCTTTTTGAGAAGCCTGGCTAAACGTTTATCAATTATGTTTATTTTTTTCAAAAAAAACAACTCTTGGTTTCATTGTTCTGCTCTACTGTTTTTTTAGATTCTATATTGTTTATTTCTGCTCTGATCTTTATTATTTCTCTTCTTCTGCCAGGTTTGGGGTGTCTTTGCTGTTCTGCTTCTAGTTCCTTTAGGTGTGCTGTTAGATTTTGTATTTGGTATTTTTCTTGTTTCTTGAGATTGGCCTGGATTGCAATATATTTTCCTTACAGGACTGCCTTCACTGTGACCCAAGGCATTTGGATTGTTGTATGTTCATTTTCATTTGTTTCCATATATTTTATAATTTCTTCTCTAATTGCCTGGTTGACCCATTCATTATTTAGTAGAGTGTTCTTTAACTTCCATGCTTTTGGAGGTTTTCTAGACCCTTTTGTGGTTGATTTCAAGATTCATAGCATTGTGGTCTGAAAGTGTGCATGCTATGATCTCAGTTCTTGTATACTTATGAAGGGCTATTTTGTGACCCAGTATGTGATCTATCTTGGAGAATGTTCCATGTGCACTCGAGAAGAAGGTATATGCTGTTGCTTTGGGATGCAGAGTTCTAAAGATATCTGTCAAGTCCATCTGATCCAATATATCATTCAGGGCCCTTGTTTCTTAATTTATTCTCTGACTAGATGTTCTATCCTTTGTTGTAAGTGGAGTATTAAAGTCCCCTGCAATTACCACATTCTTATCAATAAGGTTGCTCATGTTTGTGATTAGTTGTTTTATATATTGGGGCTCCCGTATTCAGCACATATATATTTATAATTGTTAGCTCTTCTTGATGGATAGACCCTGTGATTATTATATAATGCCCTTCTTCATCTCTTGTTACAGCCTTTAATTTAAAGTCTAGTTTGTCTGATATAAGTATGGCTACTCCAGCTTTCTTTTGACTTCCAGTAGCATGATAGATAGTTCTCCATCCCCTCACTTCCAGTCTAAAGGTGTCCCCAGGGGCTCCTGGGTGGCGCAGTCGGTTAAGCGTCCGACTTCAGCCAGGTCACGATCTCGCGGTCTGTGAGTTCGAGCCCCGCGTCGGGCTCTGGGCTGATGGCTCAGAGCCTGGAGCCTGTTTCCGATTCTGTGTCTCCCTCTCTCTCTGCCCCTCGCCCGTTCATGCTCTGTCTCTCTCTGTCCCAAAAATAAATAAATGTTGAAAAAAAATTTAAAAAATTTAAAGGTGTCCCCAGGTCTAAAATGAATCTCTTGTAGACAGCACATCGATGGGTCTTGTTTTATTATCCATTCTGATACCCTATGTCTTTTGGTTGGAATATTTAGTCCATTTACATGCAGTGTTATTATTGAAAGATATGGGTTTAGAGTCATTGTGATATCTGTAGGTTTCATGCTTGTAGTGGTGTCTCTGGTATTTTGTGGTCCTTGCAATATTTCACTCACAGAATCCCCCTTAGGATCTCTCGTAGGGCTGGTTTAGTGGTGATGAATTCCTTTAGTTTTTGTTTGTTTGGGAAGACCTTTATCTCTCCTTCTATTCTGAATGACAGACTTGCTGGGTCAAGGATTCTTGGCTGCATATTTTTTCTGTTCATCGCATTGAAGATTTCCTGCCATTCCTTTCTGGCCTGCCAAGTTTCAGTAGATAGATCTGAGTCTACCTTTGATAGATCTGAGTCTACCTTATGAATCTACCTTTGTATGTTAGGGCCTGTTTATCCCTAGCTGCTTTCAGAATTCTTTCTTTATCCTTTTATTTTGCCAGTTTCACTATGATATGTTGTGCAGAATATCAATTCAAGTTACGTCTGAAGGGAGTTTTCTGTGCCTCTTGGATTTCAGTGCCTGTTTCCTTTCCATATCAGGGAAGTTCTCAGCTATGATTTGTTCAAGTACACCTTCAGCCCCTTTCTCTCTCTCTCCTTCTTCTGGAATTCCTATGATATGGATATTGTTCCATTTGATTGCATCACATAGTTATCTAATTCTCCCCCCACACTCCTGGATTTTTTTTTTTATCTCTCTTTTTCTCAGAGATCTCTTTTTCCACGATTTCATCTTCTAATTCACCTATTCTCTCCTCTGCTGCTTCAATCCATGCTATGGCCGCCTCCATTTTATTTCACACCTCATTTATAGCATTTTTTAATTCATCATGACTATTTTTTTTTTCAACGTTTATTTTTATTTTTGGGACAGAGAGAGATAGAGCATGAACGGGGGAGGGGCAGAGAGAGAGGGAGACACAGAATCGGAAACAGGCTCCAGGCTCTGAGCCATCAGCCCAGAGCCTGACGCGGGGCTCGAACTCACGGATCGCGAGATCGTGACCTGGCTGAAGTCGGACGCTTAACCGACTGCGCCACCCAGGCGCCCCATCATCATGACTATTTTTAATCCCTTGATCTGTAGCAATAGATTCTCTGCTGACCTCTATGCCTTTTTCAAGTCAGCGATTAATTTTATGACTATTATTCTAAATTCCTGTTCCGTTATATTGCTTAAATCGGTTTTGATCAATTCATTTGCTGTCACTACTTCCTGGAGTTTCTTTTGAGGAGAATTCTTCCATTTCATCATTTTAGCTACTTTCCTGTCCCTTATGCGTTTTGAAAGCTTGTGTGCTCTGCACCTGCGAGCACTGCTATATTAAAGGAGGGTCATACACTGTCCAGGGCCTGGCCCTTCAGGAGGTGTTATTTTTCGGGGATTGTTACTTGCTCTTTGTTGTTGTGACTTTAGTTATTTTATTACCCTACTCCTAGTAATATTTTGGACCCTCAACCAGGTGTGTTTTGATTTGTTCCTTGGAGTAGCCCTGTAAAGGAAAACAGACAAACAGGAGACAAAAAATGCAAACACACAAATAACACAAACAAACAAATAAACAAAAACAAAAACCTAAAGACTAAAAACAAAAAACCCCAAAACACCGACTACAAGTAAAGAAGAGGGTAGAGGCGGTCCTGATGGAAGAGCACTTACAAAGAGAGAAATGACAGGAGTGGGGGGGGGAGCAGGATAAACGTTGGCTAGGTAGAGAGACTAAAAGGCTTAATCCAGAGAGAGAGAAAGGAAAATAAAGGAAGAGGCAGGGAAAACGAAACGAAGGTAAAATTACCCAGACAGAGAAACTATATGGCTTGATTATTTCAGAGGGAGAAAGGAGTGTAAAGAAGGAGGTGTAGAACCTGTATCAAGACAATGGATTAAATATGTCTGAAATATGTCTGTTTAGACAGACCATAACCAGAGTAACCAGCCTAGGGGAGGGAAGAGATAAGGAGGAGAAATGTGTGTGTGTGTGTGGGGGGGAATATAGCTATATAACCAGAATTGACCTAGCATTAATCCAGGCAATGCTGCATCACTTGCGGGGAGGAACTGTCTGCAGGGTCTGTGCAGCTCCAGTGGATAGCAGTTACCCAGGGCAAGGGGGCGTGGTTTGGCATATTCTGAACCCACCTCCACTATGGGCCCCTGGAGTGATCCCTGAGGCCCCGCCTTGGTGGCGGGGCCGGGGGCCCCGCCCCGGGGGGAGGAATGGTGATCTCCCAGTCTCTTCTCCATGGAGCCGGAGCTGGTGGACTCTGTTTGGGTCTTCCTCACTGTGCCGCAGGCGCAGATAGGGCTGTCCTTCTCACTACACCAGCTCCCCTGACCCTGTGCTTGCCTAGGATTCAAAGTCCTGCTTGGTACACTCTGGCCCTGGGGAAGCGCCTCTCAGTGCTGTGATATGTGGTCCCGGCTGGCTTTGTCTGTACAGCCACACTTCAGAGAGAAGCTACTTCTCCTATTGCAGACTGAGAGCCTCTGCCCTGGCAGGGAGTCCCCCGGATGGTGGATGCAGGCAGGCTTTGTCTTTTTCCACAGCACTCCAGGGAAACGGCCGCCTTATCCTCCTGTAGACTGAGCCTTCCGCCCAGCCACTGCACCTGGGGGTGGCAGATGCAGGCAGGTTCTGTGCTGTCATGCAGCCATCCAGGGAGGGAACCACTTTCTCCAGCTGCAGACTGAGCCTCTGACCTACCACCGCACCAGGGCTGGCTCCCCTCCTCCCCAGGTGCCTGAACAGGGAGCTGGCCCCAGTCCAAAGAAAGCCCCACAGTTAGAGATCGGATCCCTCTCAGTCTCAGTCCCAGGTCTTTCTCTTGTCCAGCTACAGTCCTGCACTTCCCTAGCCACTCTTTCTCTTCCCTTTGTGTCTCTGAAGAAGGGGGTCCCTCCACTCCATGCCCACGTGGCCTTTTCTTATATCCCCCAGGTCGCAGTTACCCCCCTATCTTTTTTCTAGCTTTCCCATTTTCTTCCTAATAGATTCAGTCTCTTTTCCTCACAGCCTCTGGTGTGCAAAGTCCTTTGGCTTCTACACTTCTTTGAGAGTCGCAGGATGTATGGATACCCCTACTTCTCTGCCATGTTGGCCCTCTTCTGCCTAAAGATTTTCTCTGATGCTTTCTTGTCTTTCTCTCTTTTATAGTTTGCTTCTTTTCTTTAGTGTGTATATTTGGATTTCTTTCTCTTAATTGTTTACATATTTATTAATGGTTTTTAATATATGATTACATTATGTTTGTATATAACATCTTTTGCATATATCAGTGTATACTAAGTTGATGGTCATGTAAATTTGAACCCATTCTTTACTCCTCTCCTTACCATGTTTCAGGTATACATTATTATATTTTACATCCTGAATTTTGTGAGTTCCTTGACTGATTTTTTACAAAAACATTTATTTTTAATGCTTCTGTGTTTCCTAAATTTCATACTGTCACTTTTGGTCTCTCCCTTCCAGTTAAAGAGTCCCTTTTAATATTTCTTCAAGGGCTGGTTTAGTGGTCATGAATTCCTTTAGTTTTTGTTTGGGAAACTCTCTCTCCTTCTATTCTGAATAATAACCTTGCTGGATAGAATAATCTTGGCTGCAGATTTTTCCCATTCAGCACATTGAATATATCATGGCTTGCAAAGTTTCTGTTGAAAAATTTCCTGCTAGCCCTTTGTAAGTTTTTCCTTGTAGGTTACTATCTTCTTTTGTCTTGTTGCTTTAAAATTTTTTCTTTATCATTATATTTTGCCAATTAATTAATTATGTCTTGGTGTAGATCTGCTTTTGTTGATTTTTTTGTGCCTCCTGGATCTGGATATTTGTTTCCTTCCTCAGTGATGGAAGTTTTTAGCTATTAGTTTTTTCACATAAATTTTCTACCCCCTTTTCTCCATCTTCTTCTGGGACTATTCTAATATGAATGTTACTACACTTGGTGGAGTCACTAAGTTCCCTAAGTCTATTCTCATTTTGCATAATTTTTTTTTCTCTTTGGTTCAACTTGATTATTTTCCAAAGCTCTGTCTTCTAGGTCCCTAATTTGTTCCTCAGTTTCTTCTGTCCTGCTGTTCATTTCATTAAGCATGTTTCTCATTTGGTTTATTAAGCCTTTATCTCTGTATTAAGGGTCTCATGCATATCTTCCATTCTTTTTTCCAGCCCAGTGACTATGCTTATGATCATTGCCTTAAATTCTCTATCAGGCATGTTACTTATAATTGTTTTGTTTATATCTCTGTCTATGGCCTTGTCCTCTTCTTTTATTTGGGATAAATTTCTTTGTCTACTCATCTTGTCTCCTTCTCTTTGCCTATGTCTGTCTCTTAAGAAAGTCAGTTATGTCCTCTGCCCTTCGAAGTATTGACTTTATAAAGAAGACGTCCCAGAGTACTCTGGATGTAGTGTTCACTGTTCATAAGAACCTGGCACATCAGAAGAGTATTCTAGATATGTTTCTTATGCCCTGCTGTTGTGTCTGAGTCACTTTTCCTTTCCGTGCAGTCATCTGCACTGACTCTCTGCCTTTTGTGGGCTGTGCTTACTCTCTGTGGTGTTACTGGGACCCAGGCAGACCAGTTTTGGGGAAACATGCCCACCAGGGAACTTGGGAGTAAGGAAGTGGTATTAGCAAAATTTGCACTGGGCCACAAGTCTTATGCTGGATTCCCCAAACTGCTATGGCAGGTGGGGACTGTAGGCTGGGGTGGCTGGAGATGCAAGGTTGGGTTTAGCACTCAGTAATGGCTGGGCCCAGCACCCAATGGTGGCTGCTGGGTGTGGCGCTCCAGCAGCTGTGCACCTGGTGGCTGGGTGCAATGCTCACAACTTAACAAAATTTATCCTGAGCCTAGGGCTGAGGCTAATAGGCTTGGAGTGGGTGAGTCCTCAGGAGAACTCGTTCGTGCATATGGCACACTGCTAGCACGTTAGGTAGCAAGTGTTTGTGCAGTCCTGCCTCCCACAGATTGCCCTGTATTTATGCTGGGGGGCAGGGGAGGGAAATATCACCTTCCAGAGCCCTCATTTTTGGAGACGTCCCCAACTTGCCCTGAAATCAGTGTAAACAGATCTTTCTACTGTTTGACCTCGGTGTTGTGTAAGCTGCTATTCTTATGTTTCCTCTCCACCAAGGCTGCTCTCTTTTTTAAGGGTCGCAATCACTTGCCCTTTTAGCCAGCTCTGTGCTGAGTCGGTGGACTTTTAAAGCGCTAGGCTCCAAGTCCCATTGGTTATACAAACTCATGGAATTCAACCTATCTTATTTTCAAAGCCAAATGTTATGGGGATAAGTCTTTCCCATATGAGTTCCCTGGTGGGAGGGCCCATTTCTCTGCCCTGTCCAGGGCAGCTCCCTCACTCCTGCAGCCTCTCTCTGCCTTTCTGACCTTCCTAACCTTTCAGATGAAACTTCTTCTTTACATTAATTGGGGAATTTGCTCTGCCAGTCTGTGGTTCACTCTCCAGTTTATTTATTTGGATGTGGATGATACTTAGTTATAAACATGGGACAGTGTGAGCTCAGGGCCTCCTGCTCACCCATCTTCCCTTGGGGTTAATTTAATAGTTTTAAAAATATTGAAATCACATAACATTTTTTAATAAAACCAAGGTGGACATTATATTTTATTTTATTTGCTTGATATGGTTTGTCATTGCTTTCTTTAGGATTTTGCATCTGTTATCACCTGGTAATTTTTCTTTATTATATTGTTTTCGTTGGTTGATTTATAAATGTTATACCAGCATTTTATAAACAAGTTGGGATATATTTTCTCCTTTTTCATTCTCCAGAAGACTTTGTTTTGGATAGAAATAATCTTTCTTTCAAAGTATACAACAGCCAGGGTCTGGTGGTTGGTGTCATGGTGGAAGATTTTAACTACAGCTTTAATTATTTTTAGTCATTATGCTGTGTTTCAAATGCTCCAGGCCCCACTAGGCTACCAGAACATTTGAAGGTACTAATACCTTAGGTACACTGTCTGGCCATTGTGTAATACAGAACTACACAGACATCCTAGTTTTATATCTTTGTTGTGGTCATAGTCATTGACTCCCATTTATTTGTGCTTTTTGTCTTTTAATGTCACTTGAGGTTTGCTTATTTATTATTCATATAAAAATATCAATTTTTAGCTATTTTTATCCTACCTGTTATGCTGTCTTGCTATTTCAGTTATTCTGTTGTTTTATTTGTTGCCAATTATTTTCTTTGGATTTGTTCTGGTCTCTTTGTAACTAAATATAGATGACAGGCTCCTAAGTTTCTGACTTTCTTCTGTTCTACTATAAGAACGCTCTAACATTTCTTTAAGATTTCTTCTTTGACCTATCAATTATTTAGAAGTGTAATTTTAAATTTCCTATTTTATTCATCAGTTAATTTAGTCAGATAATATGTTATTGGGTCTTTGAAAAATTTTCAAATATGCTTTATGGCCTAATACACCAATTTTTTGGTTTAATGTTCAATTTTTAAAATGTTCCATGTGTGCTTGAGAAGGATGACTATTATCTATTTGTGAAGAGCAATGCTCAATACATGCTCATTAGATTAAGGTGTTAATTATGTTGTTCTAATTTTCTACTTTCATAGCAATTTTGTTTGTTCTGTTTTTTGGCTGCTTGGTCTATCACTTATTGAAAAAATTGCGTTGAGGCCTTCCAGTGATGGTGAATTTATGACTTTTCATTTGTGTGTTTATACTTCTTGAGAATATTTTATTAGGTACACATGTTTGCAAAATTTTAAAGTATATCATAAAGGGAATCATGATTATTATTTTGAAACTCTCTGTAGCTTTAATAATGCTTCTTTTATTTTGTTGTCTAATATTAAACTAATATTAACATATTGTCCAGTTATATTTTGTTAAGTTTTTGCTTGGTTTGCCTTTTTCTAGCCTTTTACTTTCAATCTTTCTAGCTTCTTATGTTTCAGTTGCCTCCTGAATGCCATATATAAATATAAATATGTAGACACATGCATATTTTATTTTGGAATTATCAGGAAATCTTTGTGTTTTAAATGATGAATTTTGCCCATTTATCTTTTAAATTTTTTTTCAACGTTTTTATTTATTTTTGGGACAGAGAGAGACAGAGCATGAACAGGCGAGGGGCAGAGAGAGAGAGGGAGACACAGAATCAGAAACAGGCTCCAGGCTCTGAGCCATCAGCCCAGAGCCTGACGCGGGGCTCGAACTCACGGACCGCGAGATCGTGGCCTGGCTGAAGTCGGACGCTTAACCGACTGCGCCACCTAGGCGCCCCTGCCCATTTATCTTTTATATACATATGGATTCATTTTTACCACATTATTTCATGCTCTCTATGTATCTCATTCCTTTGTTTCTTTTCTTCCCTCTTCCTCTTTTTTGGAATAATTATTTTTTTAATATTCTGATATATTTCCCTCAAATAGACCAGAATTTATGTGCTCTCTTTTATAACATTTCTTTTATTACTCTTGATATTTTACCATAAATAATTTCAAAGTCTAAAGTTAATCAGTATTTTTTCTCATCACAAAATAGAGCAAGAACCCTAGTATAATTTTAAACTCTGATAAACCCTCACTAAGCTCTACAGGTTATGATTTCAAGTGTTTTATTTCTATAGTTTATTTTAGCCTCACACTTTAGGTTTGTTTTTGATATTTGAGTTGAACTATTTGTCTCTTCTACTAATTTTTCATTTTGTGATTGAAAGGATTTATTACATCTTTTATCAGGCACATTAGGGCGATGAGTTAAAAAGGATAAAATCCATGTCATTAAAAAGTTTCACATCCAGCTAAAAGGAGTGTTATAGAATCCTCACTATGGGTCCTCATTAAGAGTGATGTGAGCACAGAGGATAATGTGACTAATTAACCAAGAATTACATATTTCATTTGATTGCTGTTGATTACAAGCAATAGTTTTTAGATTTACTTCCAGTTTTATACTATATGTTTTTACTCACAATTATTTCTTACATCTTAGACATTTTTTCTAAGTGGATAATTAAATTGTGAATAGACAGTTTTAATTTTTTCCCCATTCTGTATGTCTTTATAAGGTCTATTGTCTTGTACTGGCTGGGACCTCCACTCTTTATTGAATAGGAGTGGTGAGAGTGAACTTCTGAGGTTTATTCCTGAATGTAAGTAGGTAGCATTCAGACTTTTACTATGTATAATGTTACCATAAGATCTTTTTGTAGATGCCTTGTAATCGTTAAGGAAATTCTTTTCTAATCCTGAGCATTATCATCCTGCTTGAAAGTTGAATTTGTCAAAGTTTTTCTTCTGTATTAACTTATATATGATCATATGATTTTCTTTAGTT
>NW_024412376.1:121682857-121733553 GCF_014898765.1 Herpailurus yagouaroundi | reverse complement strand
GAAAGCTTTCCCTCTAAGGTCAGAAGCAAGACAGGGATGTTCACTCTCAACACTTTTATTCAATATAGTACTGGAAGTTCTAGCCACAGAAATCAGACAAGAAAAACAAATAAAAGGTATCCAAAACAGTAAGGAAGAAGTAAAACTTTTATTCAGATAACATGATACTATATAGAAAAAACCCAAAAGACTCCACCAAAAAACTGCTAGAATTGATAAATGAATTCAGTAAGGTCACAGGGTACAAAATCAATGTACAGAAATCCATTGCTATCCACCAATAATGAGGTAGCAGAAAGAGAAATTAGAGAATCAATCCCATTTACATTTGCAAACAAATAATAAAATACCAATGAGTAAACTTAACCAAGCAAGTAAGAGACCTGTACTCTGAAAACTAGAAAACACTGATGAAAGAAATTGAAGACAACAACAAAGAAATGGAAAAACATTCCATGCTCATGTTTTGGAAAAACTAATATTGTTAAAATATCTATTCTACCCAAAGCAGTCTATACATTTAATGCAATTCCTATCAATATACCAACAGAATATTTCACAGAACTAGAACAAACAATCCTAAGATTTGTATAGAGCCACAAAAGTCCCCATATAGTCAAAGCAATCTTGAAAAAGAAGAACAAAACTGGAAGTGTCACAATTCTAGCTTTCAAGTTACACTATGAAGCTGTAATAATCAAAACAGTGGTGTACTGGCACAAAAATAGATACATAGATCAATAACACATAATAGAGAGCTCAAAACTAAACCCACAAGTATGTGGTCCATTAATGTTCAACAAAGGAGACAAGAATATGCAAAGGGAGAAAGACAGTCTCTTGAACAAGTGATGTTGTGGACACTGGATATCTATGTGCAAAAGAATGTAACTGGACCACTTTCTTACACCATATACAAAAATAAACTCAAATTGGTTAAGGACCTAATGTAAGACCTTATATCACAAAAATCCTAGAAGAGAGCACAGGTAATAATTTTTCTGACATTGGCTGTAAGCAACATTTTTCTGGTATATCTCCTGAGGCAAAGGAGACAAAATCAAAAATACACTGTTGGGACTACATCAAATTAGAAAGCTCCTGAACAGCAAAGCAACAATCAACAAAAACTAAAAGACAACCTACTGAATGGTAGAAGATATTTGTAAATGGCATATTTGATAAAGGGTTAGTGTCATGTATATATGTATATACATATATATGTATATACATATATATATGACACTATATAGATATAGTAGATATAGGTAGAATATAGTAGATATAGTAGATACAGTAGATATAGGTAGAAGATATTTGCAAATGACATATTTGATAAAGGGTTAGTGTCATATATATATATATATATATATATATATATATATATATATATATATATATATATATACTTGTGAAACTCATCACCAGAAAAACAAATAATTCAATTCAAAAGTGGGGAGAAGTCATAAGCAGACATTTCTCCAAAGAAGACATCTAGATGACCAACAGACACATGAAAAGGTGTTCAACATCACTGATTATCAGGGAAATGTAAATCAAAACCACAGTGAGATACCTTACATCTGTGAGAATGGCTAAATTCAAAAACATAAGAAACAACAAGTGTTGGTGAGGATGTGGAGAAAAAGTAATCCTCATGCACTGTTGGTGGGAATGCAAACTGGTGCAGCTACCTTGGAAATCAGTGCGGAGGTTCCTCAAAAAATTAAAAATAGAGCCACCATATGATAAAATAATTCCACTACTCACAGAATATGAAAACACTAATTTGAAAAGGTCCATTAACCCCTATGTTTACTGCAGCATTATTTACAGTAGCCAAACTGGAAGCAGCCCAAGTGTTTACTGATAGATGAATGGATAAAGATATGACACACACACACACACACACACACACACACACACACACACATACACACACAAAATGAAATATTACTCAGCCTTAAAAAATTAAATCTTGCCATTTGAACATGTGTAGATCTAGAGAATATAATGCTAAATGAAATAAGTCAGAGAAAGACAGATACCATACAATGTTACTCATATGTGGAGTTGATGAAACAAAACAAATGAACAAGGATAAGAAGAGATAAACCAAAAACAGACTCTTCACTATATAGAACAAACTGATGGTTACCTGAAGGGAGGTGGGTGGATCTGTTTAATAGATGAAAGGGATTGAAAGTACATGTATCATGATGAGCACTAAGTAATGTATAGAATTGTTGAATCTCTATATTCTACGCTTGAAACTAATAAATAAAGCAGTCTTGAATTCTCAGATTGACCCTGCTTATATATGATGTATTATCCTATTGGTATATTTCTGAATTTAGTTTGCTAGTATTTTGTTGAGGATTTCTTCCTCTACGCCCATGAGGACTGTTGGTCTGTAGTGGGTTGGTTTTTTGTTTTTTATTTTTTGTTTTTTCTTATAACACTTTGTCTAGTTTTGGCATCAGGCTAATCCTGTTCTCATAAAAGGAGTTGAGTGGTGCTGCCACCACTTCTGTTTTTGGGAAGATCTTATGTAGAATTGATACTATTTTCTCCTTAAGTATTTGGTAAAATTTACTAATGAAGCATATATGACTTTAGTTTTCTTTGCCTATTTATTCTTTAATAAATGTGGGAATATTCAAATAGTTTGGTTATTCTTGAAGTGAGCTCTGGTAGTTTGTGTCTTTCAAGAGATTTGTTTATTTTATTTAAATTGCTGAACTCATGGGCATAGTATTACTTTTAGTATTTCCAGATTGGCTTTTTAATATCTGTATGTTTTATAGTGATGATCCTTCTTTCACTCTTGATGTTGATAATTTATGCTTTTTTTTCTTTATATCTCTTGGTAAGTCTGTCTAGACGTTTATGAATTTACTCATGTTTTCAGAAAAACCTTTATTTTGGTTTTACTGAGTTTATCCATTATTTTCTCTTTGTCAGTTCCATTCATTTATATTTTATGTTTATAGATTATTGCCTCCAGTTTGCTTTGAATTCAATTTGCTCTTCTGTATTCAATTAGTAACTATCTTTTTTTTTCAAATACAGTATTTGATTCCATACTTTTCCTCTAAGCACTGCTTTAGCTGTATCCTCAAAATTGTCATGCTGTATTTTGCGTTTTCATTCAATTCAAATATTTTCTAAGATCCTTTATGATTTTCTCTTTAGCTTATTGGTAACTTAGAAATATGCTTATTAATTTTCCAATATTTGAGGATTTCCAGATATCTCTCAGTTTGTGATTTCTAACTTGATTCCTTTATGTTCAGAGAACATATTTTGTATGATTTCAAATTTTTATATTTTATAAGGTTGACTTATGGTCCAGTTTGTGGTCTATTTTGATGAATGTTCCATGTGCACTTGAAAAAAACTGTGCATTATATTATTGTTATGTGGACCTTTTCTACAAATGCCAATAAAAATCAATCTGGAAAGTGGGTTGATAATGTTAAACTGGCCTTCTATATCTTATTGATTTTCCATTTGTTTCATATCTTAGTGAAAAAGAAATGTTAACGTATCCAATTTTAATTGTAGACTTTTCCATTTCTCTTTTTAGTTCCATCTGTTTTTGTCCCATGAATTTTGCACATCTCTTGTTATATGCATATACATTTGGATTGCTATGGCTCTTTGGTAAATTGAAATGTATACTGTTATAGAGTGTCCCCCTTTGTTTCTAATAATATTCTTTTCTAAACTTTACTTTGATGTTAATTTAGTCACTCAGGTTTTCCTTTAATTATTGTTTTCATGCTGTATCTTTTTTCATCATTTTAATATGTTTATCACTTTATATTTTTAAACAGGTTTCTTACAGATGACATATTCTTGAGTCTTGCTTTTCATCCAGTCTGACTGGCACGTTTAGATAATTTACATTTAATGTAAATATTGATACGGTTGGACTAAAGTCTGCATTCCTTTTAGTTGCATTCTATTTGTTCTGTTTGTTGTGTGTGGTTCTCACCTTTAACACTTTTTTCTGCTTGCTTTTGGATTAATTATTTCTTATTATTGCATTTTAGGTCTACTATTGGTTTTTTAATTATACCTCTTGTAACAAGTTGTTGTATGGGTGCTTGGGTGGCTTTGGCAGGTCGTGATCTCACGGTTTGTGAGTTCGAGCCCTGCATCAGGCTCTGTGCTAACAGCATGGAGTCTGTTTTGGATTCTCTGTCTTCCTTTCTCTCTGCCCCTCCCCACAAGCTCTCTCTCAAAAATAAATGAGTAAACATTTTAAAAACTTCTTTTTATTTTAGTGTTTGCTCTAAGGTTTACAATAGAAATTTTAGCTATTTCTAGTAGTAGTAGTAGTAATCTCTAGTAGTAGTAATCTACTACTTCATTTGTATCTTAAGCACCTGATAACCATATACTCTCTATTCCTTCTTCTCATTTTTTGTGTTGTTTTTGTCATACATTTTATTTGTACACTTACTTAAAATTTTCAATATATTCTCACTATCTTTGTATATACAGTGCATTACATTTTAGAGTTGTTAAATCAGAAACATGTCTTTTACATTTACCTTCATTTCAACTACTAACCTTATAGACTCTTTAAACTGTCTTGGGACCTTCAGGATTTCTAAGATGACACTTTGAGCCCTGCTGATATAATCTATTAGGGTTTGTATAAATGACATTATTTTTTCTCTTTATACTTTCTACTTTTTATCTGAACTTTAAGACATGTCTTTTGAACTTAGTAGTCTACTTTTGGGAGCAGATATGAAAGATATTTTATTAAAAAGCATGATGGTTTACCTTTTAAGACTAACACAAAATGTGTATTCCTGAGAAATATTTTTTTTAATTTTTTTTTCAACGTTTTATTTATTTTTGGGACAGAGAGAGACAGAGCATGAACGGGGGAGGGGCAGAGAGAGAGGGAGACACAGAATCGGAAACAGGCTCCAGGCTCTGAGCCATCAGCCCAGAGCCCAACGCGAGGCTCGAACTCACTGACCGCGAGATCGTGACCTGGCTGAAGTCGGACGCTTAACCGACTGCGCCACCCAGGGGCCCGCTGAGAAATATTTTTGAGAGCTAGTGATTTTATTTTTATTTGGCACATTGAGTCCTTTATCTTTAACACATAGTATTATTGTATATACTTTTTTTAAAAACAAATTTTAATGTTTATTCATTTTTGAGAGAGAGAGACAGAATGTGAATGGGGGAGGGGTAGAGAGAGAGGGAGACAGAGACTTTGAAGCAGCCTCCAGGCTCTGAACTGTCAGCACAGCACCAATGCAGGGTTCAAACTCACGAACAGTAAGATCATGACCTGAGCCCAGGTCAGACACTTAACTGTCTGAGCCACCCAGGCGCCCCTGTACATACTTTTATCTTTTAAGTCATAAGAGATAGCACCATGGGTTCTGGCCCAGTTATTGGACCATTTAATTTTCTTTGTATACTCAGTTTATCACTTATATTAGTTGAACCATTTCATTGCATTATTAGGTGTCATATAACAAATGGATGCACTCATGAGAGGCAATGGCAGATCCTGTCGTCCATGGAGAGGCTTAGGGTGATCAGTTTTGTTTAAGTCAGTCTACTCCTCATTTGCTCCCCAAACTGATAATTCCAAAAGGAAATGAAGAATATGTGAAACATATCTAATTTTGTGCAGATATGGGGAAAAGCTCTTCTCAATACATTTCCTACATATGGTAATGGAAATATACTTTGAAATATTTGATAGGCATTAAACTGTAAGGACATTATTTTGTCTAAAAGCATTCTAAGAAGATATTTTGATTCTCACTTTTTTGCCTTCCATAGCCATGTCATCGGCTATCTCTATTCTTTTGAGTGTCTTTTATTGTCAGTTCTTCATTATTGGGAAAAAATTATAGACTATCTCTGTGCGTCATCTTTATTTGATGGAAACATCTTTCTTGCTTTCAAGAAATTGCCACTTTTTATATGATTATGTAAAATTGAATTGCTTGTAGTTTTCAGGTCTCCAGAACTGTTGTTATGAACTGGTTTTTTTGCACACAAATATAGTAGAGTGATTTTAAAAAAAATTTAATACTTATTTTTGAGAGACAGAGAGACAGAACATGAGCAGGGCAGGAGCAGAGAGAGAAGGAGACACAGAATAAGAACCAGGCTCCAAGCTCTGAGCTGTCAGCACAATGCCCGATGTGGGGCCCAAACCGATGAACTGTGAGATCAAGACCTGAGCTGAAGTTGGACACTTAACCAACCGAGCCACCCAGGTGCCCCTAGTAGTGTGAATTTTAAATCACGTATTAAAATATTATAATTAAAAATTACCAAATCAGTCTCATTATTTGTGAATGTAAAGTTCCAGCACGTGGTAATTGATGTGAATTTAAAAGTAAGATATTTGTTCAAGAATTATCGCCTTTTAACCTCTAAAATATAAGCTATTAGAAACTCCATAAATATTTATTTGACATAGTTTTCATATATATGAAATAGATGGTTGCATGATACTAACTATATGTTTTCAAAGTCTTACAGAATACTATATCACAGTAATAAAATAGCAAGTCCAAAAAATATACAAAGTAAAACCAAAACAATATTTTAAAAAAAAATTGAAGGCATTTTTGCTTGCTTTTCAGCGATGTCATTGAACTTCAGGTAATTTTATCGAGTCCGATTTAAGATGTAAGAGATATCATTTAATGCCATAGGGATATGACTTCTTATATTGTTAAAAATCTTTTACAAAATATTCTATAGTCGATATTAACTAATTTAATTAAAGGTGAAATTTTTAGGGGTACTTATTTTCTACTTTAACCTGAATTAATTGTTATATTCAGAGAAGTTGGAAAATGTATCTCGTTTATATTGCAGACAATTTGATTTAGTTTATCATGCATCTGAAATCAAACTTTAAATCTTGGGACAAATGACAATTTATTGCAAAAAATATATATATTTTTCTTTTAGATCAGTTGCTGTATAACAAGTTACACCAAATTTAGAGTCTTAAAACAATTATTATTTTACAGTTTCTGTGCATTGGGAATCTGTGTACAGTTTAGCTTAGTGCTTCTGGTTCAAGGTTTCTCCCTCATAAGCCTACAGTCCTGGTGTTTACCAGACCTGTGCTGTCATCTGAAGGCTACTGGGGGATACTCTATATTTAAACTTATTCATGTGGTTGTTGGCAGAATATAGTTCCTCATATGGGATTGATTGACTGAGGGCCTTTATTCCTAGCTTGTGGACTTCCAAAGTCCCTTGTTACATGGGTCCTTTTCTATAGGTGAGCATATAATAGGCAACTAACTTTCATCAAAACAAATGAGCAAGGAATCAAGACAAGGCATGCAAGATGGAAACCATATCATTTTATATCTTCGCCTTGGAAGTGACATTCTATCACTTTACTATATCCTATTCATTAGAAGAAAGTCACTAAGTTCAGCATATATTCAAGGGGTGGGAAATACATGAGTGTGAATAGAAGATGGGAATCTTCAGAATCCATATTAGAAGCTTTCTATGACACCTGTTTAAGACATTCTTTTGAATTTTTGACACATAGAAAGAAGAAATTAAAATGAACTCACAGTAAATCATGTTAAAGTAGATGCAGTAAAGGGACAATATTTTGTTTCCTTTAGAAAGTATATGTTTTATTTGTTCAAAACAATCTCAAATTTTCTCTGTCTAAATCTCTTATCCATTTTTATTTTACCCTTTTCTTCTTTGGGGCCTGGATTCTTAGAGGGCAAAATTTGTGTTTCTAATGCTTGTGCCATTTCCTACAAATGCAGTGCTTGATCTGCTTAAATTCAATTGAACAACACTTATTTATAGGTCAGAGAGCCCTAGGGAAGTGTTCCATTTCAATATGAATACACTTTGAGATCATAACTCAACATGAATACACCTTTGAGATAATAACTTTAAGGTTCTCACTGAACTACTGACTCCCCCTTAGCTTTCTCAGACACAGAAGACTATATTAAGTAATCTACGTTTTAGGGTCAAGAGAGAAACATCTGTAGGTATGCTTAGGTAGAGGCTAGAAAAATCATTAGCTTTCCTATATTTGCTTTCTTAATAACTCTTGATCTTTTGGATGAACATTTACTTTTCACAAAAGGCAAGAGTATAAAGCTAGAGACCAACTGAATTTGTATAATTTTTTTTAATATTTATATATATATATATTTTTTTTTTTTTGAGAGAGAGAGAGAGAGCACACGTGTACACAAGTGGGGGAGGGGCAGAGAGAGAGGGAGACACAAAATCTGAAGCAGGCTCCAGGCTCTGACTGTCAGCACAGAGCCCGACTCAGGGCTCAAACTTACCAACCCCAAGATCATGACCTGAGCTGAAGTCGGACACTCAACAGACTGAGCCACCCAGGTGCCCCCTCAACTGATTTTATTTAAAAAGGTGACATATAAATTCCCTTTAGCTCAACATTAGTTCTTCCATGCTCCAATAATAATCAATGAAAATTTTCTCTTGCATAGTGATAATATTCTCCTTTGTCCTGTCATTAATGTTAGCTGTCATTAAGGTGGCCCAGTCACGATGACAAGAAATCCCACTACCAAAGCAGTCAACTATAAAATATAAGATTATCCAAACTAGAGCTTTATTAGATTTAGTGCTTGTTTCATGATATAGCTTTATAATTTGAATACAGAAGTTCTCAGACCTTGCGTTCTGTGAGTTGATACCCCTGAATGCCCATCATTGTGCCTTAATCTGTCTCAAATATTTGTAATGAGCCTAGATTTGCATCCCTAGGAATTAGCACTTGGGAAGCCCAATGATTTCTTTCATTATTTATCACTTCTTGCCTCCCATTAACTTAATTAACAGTTGTTCTACCCCAAATGATGAGAATAGTTGCAAACTATTCAACACTGTAGATTGAACAAATGAGTTGTTAGTTTTGTTTGACAGAGATTTGAAGAATTATTTATTGTTTATTGTATTTTGGGTGATAATTTAAAACATAGATTTAAGTGACCATAATTGCAAAAATGAAGCTTTTGCTACTCATAAAAGATTGTAGGTAGAATAATGCTGATAACCAAACTGCCCGCAAATCTTGTATGAAACTGAAATTGGGGTAAACTCTATATATCTTATTAACTTTGCTCAGTTTATATTTTCATCATATAATTGTTACTATATCTACCCTATGTTTTTTCTTCACATCCTCCACATTGTATCTGTAAGTGACTTTGAGGTTCTCAATGAAAGGTATATGATCGACTTTCTCTGATGTTGTTCAAATGCTTTCAACAGTGTCAGGGTTTGCTGTTCCTCAAAATGCAACTAAGAAGCATGAATATGTGCTTTTGAGAGAATATGATATTCTCTCTCCTTCTTTCTTTTCTCATTTAAGAATTTTACAACTCTTTCAACTCCTAACATTTAAAATTCTTGCTTGGTGAAAAAAGTTATTTAAGAGTAACTAATTTGTGTGGGTGTGTGTGTGGTCAGGTTAATATAGCAAATGGATAGGGAGGAAATGATGGAGAATGAGATATTAAGTACCTGGAACTGAGCTTCATAAAGGTGTAATTACTGGTGATTACAGGGACAGTTTAGTAAGTACTTGAGATGATGACAAGGATATCCAGATATTGAGAAATCAGGGATCTATCTATGTTGATGTTGAAGTCAATAAGAAAGCTAATATGAGTAAAAGAAGAAAAGAAACTAATGAAGCAAGTGCCAAAGGCATCAGCAAATTAAAGAGTTATGAAGTAATTAGAAAGAACAACAAATAGAGGAAGAAATTGGTATAAACTGACAAGCTGATGGCTGTACCTAGAGAATATTTTTTTCCTACCACTCCTATCAGGGCAGAAATTATTAACTGTGTTATTTCCTGGGTTGTTACCCTTCTTGTGCTACACACCTACAATTTGCTTTGTGATTATTTTAGGCATAGTTAAGTATGTGGTAACACTGGAAATTTATAGAATGAAAAGAGGAGAAAAAAATCATGTATAAAAAAGGGTTCCACTAGGCTTCATTATTTTAGCAACAAATGAAATCCTTTTGGAAATTGTGATTTTCATAACTAATTAGCTTTTGGATTCACAAATCTTTGCATCTTTCATTACCTATTTACTGAAATGCCCAAATTCACCAGTCCAGTTCAGCTCCTCTGTGAATATTAACCATGTAAGATTAATTACATTAAAACCCTCAAATGAAGTAAACTCAATGACATTTACTGTACCATTCAGCAGTTACCTCTTTTCATCAATCTCGTAATGCCTCTTGAATCACAATTAAAACCTGTAATAAATAAAGATGCTGAAAGTTTCATGCAGGATTTCTTACTGATTTAACATTTAGGGTTTTGTCACTATCCAAAAAACAAGCTGGGAAATGATTTCTTTTGGAGAATGAGAGAAGCTAAGCAGAAGTCTTCATATTTCTGTGGTCTGTAATTCTCTTATAATGGGTGTGAACTCTGGAGACGTTCACAAAGATCAGCAATCTTTATGAACAAAACTGGTCTTAATTTTAATTAGAATAATATCAACAGGAGGGTTTACTAATCAGGAGAAAAAATGTGGGATGGTCTCTGATGTTATTTCTGTATTTAGAGTTGTTAATGATGTGTTACTGATGACATTTAGTACCTTATTATTATCTTAAAAGACTTTAACATCAGTGGGAAACTTGAGGAAAGAAAATTTAAGTAGACTAATTTAACACAATTATCCTGTGTAATTTTTATGTGTTATTTCTCTCTCATTCTTATCCCCTGTATTTTATCATTATTTTAAAGTAAATTCCAGTCTCACAAGCAAAAATCTATCAGTAACCCTGGTGCTAACATATCTATCTGGAAACACTTTCCCTATGGAACTTTGATATCTAGACTTGTGTTTAATTTCGAATTCTACTTTTCTTTTGAAAATAAAAGGTAACGACAACAACACACTGATCTCCAGATTAATGCACAAAAAGGGAACTGTCAAGAAACTAGTTTTGTAGTATTTATGTACTTTTTATTTAAAATAGATGGCACTGGGGTGCCCAGGTGGCTCAGTCGGTTAAAAGTCTGACTTTGGGTTTCAGCTCAGGTCATGATCCCAGGGTCATGGGATTTAGCCCCACCTCCAAGATTCTCTCTCTTTCTCTCTCTCTCTCTGTCTCTCTCTGTCTCTCCCTCTGCCCCTCTCCCTTCTTGTGTGCACTGTCTCTGTCTCTAAAATAAAATAAAATAAATAAATAAAAAATAGATGGCATTATGTATGGAAAATTTTGACTTGATATGAACCCCCAAAATGATATAGAAACATGAAAAAAGAATCAGTGTAGGTATTACAATAAATCACTTTTTGTAATGATGGTCTATTTCTTATAATCACTACTTAATGAATTCCTGGAAGCAATAATTAAATATTGTGGAAATTAAGTTACTTGTTCCAGGGGTGCCTGGGTGGCTCAGTTGGTTGAGCGTCCGACTTCGTCTCAGGTCATGCTCTCACGGTCGGTGAGTTGGAGCCCTGCGTCAAGCTCTGTGCTGACAACTCAGAGCCTGCTTTGGATTCTGTGTCTCCCTCTCTCTCTACCCCTGCCCTGCTCGCACTCTATCTCTCTGTCTCAAAAATAAATAAGCATTAAAAATATTTTTAAAAAATTCTTAAAAAAAAGTTACTTGTTCCATATCTGTAGCAGTAAATATAAAGCTTATTTTATGTTAGATAAGCAAAACAGTATGAGAGTCTAATGATTCAAAGAAGTCACAGTATATTGCTACTTTTTCCAACTCTTTGGAATATTTGCCTTGTTGTAAAGTGATACAAAGTATCTGATTTATGTCTTTCCAGGATAGAAATGATGAGCAGAAAAGACAACTAAATGAAAATGTATGATTTTATAGATTGCTTGAGAGGATTGGGGCCATAGAACTGGGGCCATGGATTCTTATTTTAGTAATATCAAGTACATTATTTTTATGTTATGGCCTTTAGACTTAAGGTCCAAAAATAGGCAATTAAGCCATGTGTGACAGGATAAAGTGTTCTGTCTCTTAGCGTCCCACATTCATTTCCCTCTTATCTAGGTAAGGAAAGTCTCTTTAATAAAATCAAGTAAAAAATAATTATCAATTTAACATTAATTTATCAAGTTCTGCTATTGAGAGGGATACAGTATTAGCTCAAGAAGCCTTTGGTTATATTTAAGACCCTTCATGCAAAAGAGAGTGGAAATCTGGAAAATATAAAAATCCTTGTCACCATACATAAGTGGATGAAAACATAAATAAAGATCTTTATAACCTTGACCTCAGGGAAGAAGCCAGGATGATTGGGAACAAAATAGTTGGATAAAAAATGAAAACAAAGCAAAAATGACTTATGCACCTGAGGAATGGAGAAACAAAAAAATTGAGAGGAGAGAGGAAAGAATGGACACCTACCTGAAGCCAATTTTGAAAGACAATTTGATGAGACAAATTAAGAAATATTTTGCATGGCCTTCTGTACTTTGTGTTAATACTAAGGAGGAATTGTGTTCCACCCCAAAATTCATTTCTTGAAGCCCTAACTCACCAAGTGATGGTAGACAGTGATGGGGCTTTTGGGAAATAGTTTTAGGTTTAGGTGAAATTATGAGGGTGGGAACCTCATAATGGGATTAGGGCCCTTAAGAGAGAGAGTTTGCTGTCTCTCCCTAGCATGTAAGGACACAGCAAGAAGATGGCCATCTATAAGCCAGGAGGGGAGTTCTCACCAGCAACTTGGCTTGTGTCTTGATCTTGGACTTGGAATGTCTAGAGCTGTGAGAAAATACATTTCTGTTGTTTAAGTAACTCAGTCTATGGCATTTTATTATAGCAGCCTAAGCTGACCAAGACAGGTTCATGGCATGTTAATTGTAAGTTTTCTTTTTTCTGTTAACGTATTACAGCCATTGAGGTGACATAAATAAGAGAACTTACAGAGGCTGACTGATAACTCTGATACTCCAATGTTTGAAAGTCAGTAGGCTCTGTCCTTGTGACTGCTGTGATCATTGCTTTAGGTTAGACTTGAAGGCAAGTTCAGCTGGAGTTCTCTAGGGTAGAGGTGGATTAAGAATAAAGAATCCATGGCACTGCTTCCATTTATTTAATATTTATTGTGTGAATATATATTCATTTAATATTAATATTTATTGAGTGTCTGCAATGTGCTAGACACTATTGTGGGCACTGGAGATCCAGTGAAGAGCACGAACTATTCAAATCCCTGCCCATGTGAGGGGCGCCTGGGTGGCGCAGTCGGTTAAGCGTCCGACTTCAGCCAGGTCAAGATCTCACGGTCCGTGAGTTCGAGCCCCGCGTCGGGCTCTGGGCTGATGGCTCAGAGCCTGGAGCCTGCTTCCGATTCTGTGTCTCCCTCTCTCTCTGCCCCTCCCCCGTTCATGCTCTGTCTCTCTCTGTCCCAAAAATAAATAAACGTTGAAAAAAAAAAATTAAAAAAAACAAATCCCTGCCCATGTGAATTTACAATATAGGCAGTGGATACACACAGTGAACAAAGTAATGAGATCTATATAGTATCATAGTTGGCAAGTTCTATGGAGGATGATAAAGTCAGAAAAGGGACAGCTGAGGATGAGATTCAATTTTAAAGAGGGTGGTCAGAGAAGTCATCAATGAAAAGGTGCCATTTTAACAAAGACCTGAAGGAACTTGGGGACAAGCCATGCACATCAGTAAGAAGGCCCCAGACATAGGGAACAAAAGGACAAAAGGTCATCAATGGCAATGTGAAGGTACATTTGAAAACAGGCAAGGAACCCAATGTGGCTGGATCAGGGTGAGGAGAGCATGAGAGAAAGTTTTATGGGTATGTGTGTAGTGGGAGAGAGTAAGAGGTAGGAAAATTGGCTGTGTTAATGTCTTTGTGTTGAATTTTCAAAGGAATGCTAATGAACCCAACTCAGGTTATAATTACACATAGCACAATCACCAGAAAACTGTTAATTTCTAGAAAACTTTGCAAGTGAAACAGAGAATTTTAACATTCTTATGTTGACAGTTTCTTAACAGATGGTTATTTGGTTAACCTGAAGCTCAGATTCCAGATGCTGTATTTTAACTAGACAAGAAGGGTACCATTTGAGCAAAACCTATAAACTCCAATCTTTTTGATGAGGCAAGGTAAGCCAGAGTTTACATTCAAGGCTAAATCTATTCTATTTGAGGCTGAAGATAGCATTCTCAATCTGTGCAATTTTCTGGATGTGGTTGATATAAAATGAAGCAAGAATGCACTTTACACAGCATAGTCAATACTTTGAATAAAATCAATGCTTCACAGTCACTATTAGATAAAGATTTATTTTCAGCCCTTGGGTATTGATTCTGGGCTTTTAGTATATTTTTAGGGTGTTTCATTGCAAAAAATGGTTGCCTCTAATTAATATAATTGTTTCAAAACAAAGGCTAGCATTTTAAACTAGTTATTGGTTTATTTACAGTTGGGAATTTGAGCATTGAAACACCATTAAAGGAAAAAAGAAGTTGGGAGGATATTTCAGGTATAAAACCTCAGAGAGATGGGTATACAGTGAGAACCCTTTTGAGAGAGATGTATGTACATAGTTGTTTTAATATCTGTCCCTGCATTTTAAAAAAAGTTTTCATATGGGACTATGCCAAACTGAAATGTTTATGCACAGGAAGGAAACCGTTAACAAAATGAGAAAGCAAGTTAAGGAATAGGAGAAAATAATTACATACAAATCATACATCTGATAAGGGGCTAATATCCAAAACATATTAATAATTTACACAATTCAATAGCAACCAAAACAAACAACACCCCCCACAAACCAAACCAAAACAAAAAACAAAAACAAAAACAAGAAAACAGTCTGATTAAAAAATGGGCAGAATATCTGAATAGACATGTTTCCAAAGAAGATATACAGATAGCCAACAGATACATGAAAAAATGTTCAAAATCATTACTCATGAGGGAAATGAAAATCAAAACCACAATGAAATATCACGTCACACTTATTAGAATGGCTATTATCAAAAAGGTAAGAAATAGTAAGTGTTGGTGAGAATATGGAGAAAAGGGAGCCCTTGTCACTCTTGGTGGGAATGCAAACTGTTACAGCCACTCTGGAAAACAGTATGGGGTTTCCTCAAAACATTTCACTTCTGGAATTCCACTTTGGATATTTATCCAAAGGAAATATAAACACTGATTTGAAAAGATATGTGTTCCTCTATGTTCATTGCATCATTATTTACAATAGTCAAGGTATGGAAACAACTTAAGTGTTTATCACTTGGATGGATGAAAGAATAAAGAAATATACACACAGAGACACAGACACACAGACACACAGACACACACACACACACACACACACACACACACACACACAAATGGAATATTATTCAGTCATAAAAAGGATAAAAGATAAAATTATGCCATTTGTGACAACATGGATGGACCTTTAAGGCATTATGGTAAGTGAAATATGTCAGACAGGGAAAGATAAACACCATCTGATCTCTCTCATATGTGGAATCTAAAAAAAGCCCGAGAGAGACTGGGGCGCCTGAATGTCTCAGTCGGTTGAGCGTCCGACTCTTGATTTTGGCTTAGATCATGATCTGATGATTCATGGGATTGAGCCCCACATCAGGCTCTGAGCTGACAGCAGGAAGGGAGCCTGCTTGGGCTTTTCTCTCTCTCTGCTTCTTTCTGTTCCACCTCCACTAGCATGTTAGTGCTCTCTCTCTCAAAATAAATAAATCAACTTAAAAAAATATTTTAAAAAAACTTTAAAAAGGAGAGATAAAAACAAGCTCATTGGTACAGAGAACAAATTGGTGGCTGTCGGAGGGAGGCGGTGGTTAAGATATGGGTGGACTGTTTCGTTGTTTTTAGTTTAATTAAATTGAATACAAATGTAAAAATAAGATTAACAACAGAAAGACTCAGAATCATAAAACATAAAGATACTATAAATAAAATATCAGTCAGATTTGATAAAGAACCAAGTAGAAATTCTAGAACTCATAAAAGATACCCTTTGAAATTAAAATTTTTATGACTGGGTTAAACAGCAGATTTGATAGAATCAAAAAGAGAAGTAGCACACTTGAAAATTAATCTAGACATTATCCAGAATGACAGCTGAATGGAAAATATAAGAGCGATTAAGTGACAAAGAGGACAAAATGAGAATATCCAAAACATGTGTTGTCAGAGTTCCCAAAGAGGAGAATAGATTGAGAGAAAGCAGTATTTATAGAACATATGTAGGTCTTAAAACCAAGGTAAGGTAAGTACCTATGAAAAAAGTGAGATGGTTATTAAGTATCAGTTTCTTTTCCAGTCTGATTAAAGTAAATAGTAATTTTTAAAAAGTTTTCAAATTATGCTATGCTTTATGAAGATTTCCTGAAGTATTAGGTGGGAATATGTTACCCCAAATTTTATTCTGGATAATTTTGATTATTATGGAATGTGTTCAGCATATCATTGGAGAAAGAAGTGAGGTTCCACAGTAACTTGGCCATAGTAATATTCTCCATGGTGTTAGAGAAAGGCAGTGGAGATACACTTAGCATCAGGATGAGGAAGAAGATGGCTAACCCATGAACTGTGTCTTAGACACTACCTTCAATGCTAATATATGCTATTAAGCCCTCATTACTTCTCACCAAATCCACTTTGCTAACATTCTATCTGAACTCATTGGCTTTCAATTTCTTCTACTCTTTTGGTCCATCCTTCACGTCACCATAGAATTCTAATGATAGAATTTATCTTTAAAATCTGCAAAGACGTGAGTGGTTCTAGAATAAATTCTGGACTCTAACACTAAAACCCAGACCCCCAGGATCTGGCACAACCTTTCTTTGCAAAATAGTTTCCCACTAACAGGACCCATACCACAAGCCCTCTCTTGCAGTAAGTAGTGCTGATTAGTTTTGTGGCCCGGTAACTTTAATCTTGCCACATGCATGGGATGGATTGCTCTTTCTCACTCAGGACCAGATCATTTGTAGGGCCTAGTGCAAAATTAACATGCAATTCCCATTGTTCAATAATTGTTAAATATTTCAAGATGGCAACAGTGGAACTTCAAACCAAATGTAGTGCCCTGTGTCATTACAGAGGCCACATGTCTATGAAGCTACCCTTTTGCACTCCTCAGTTACCAGAATTTAATGCTTCATGTCATAAATCATGTCTCTTTGTATGAGAAATCTTTCCAAGTCCTTTGAGTTGAAACAAACCATGGCTTCCGATTACTGTGCCTCAATAAACATAACCCAAGTACATATTTTAACCCACCTGGTATTCACGTATATGTTAAGAATCTAAAGAAAGAGACTGAGTCTTATTCATTCTCCATCTCTCCTCCATCCTCCCTAATGTAGCACCTTATGCACAATTGGTGAGATATAAATTATGATCCTGTGTTTCATTTGAGATAGAAAAGAAAAATAATGTGTGTTCAACAGAGGCCCCCAGAAAACCATGGAGTTGGTTGTGCCAAAGCCTATTTATTTTCCATTTGCCTCAGGATTCCGCCCCATAACAAACATAATGCACCCGCGTCAGTTGTGGGGAACTTGATCATTTTCTGGCTTCCTCTCTCATAGTACCATGGGGTCAGTTTGACGCTGCCTTCTTTCTGGCGTAGCAGGGTTTTGTGTTTTTTTGTAATTTAAAAAAAATTATGTTTATTTTTGAGAACGAGAGAGACAGAGCATGAGTGGGGGTGGGGGGCAGAGAGAGAGAGAGAGAGAGAGAGAGAGAGAGAGAGAGAGAATCCCAAGCAGGCTCCAGGCTCTGAGTTGTTAGCATAGAGCCTGACCTGGGGCTCAAACCCATGCACAGTGAGATCATGACTTGAGCCGAAATCAGATGCCCAACTGACTGAGCCACCCAGGCGCCCCTCTGGTGAAACAGTTTTCATCATTAGAGGGTAGAGGGAGAATATAACTTTAAACCCTATGGATAAAGAAAATAAATAAAATAATAAATATGGAAATGAAATAAAGAATGGGTCTTGAAGGATGGGTAACTCAGCAAGTTAGCAGAAAGACTTTTATTGGTAGTATTTATTTCAAAAGCTATTTACTTGTTATAAAATATGTTGAATAGCATCATATATACTGCAAGGGGCAATTTGTGAAATCTCACATTTTATGTCTACAATATGGACGTACTTACCAGTTACTCAAATGCCCCTGGACATTTTGTTAAATAAAACCAAACCAAACCCTGTTTGGGGATAAAGAGGAAAATAATAAGGAAAATTAACAAACACAAACCTGGCCAAAATATTGAGAAAACAATAGTTGGGGGACTTGCTTCCCCTTAAGATTAGTTTCAAAAGATTAAGGCTATCTTTGAATTCGGCAGCTAAAATTAAAATTAAGTGGACAATTATTAGAACCACTATGCCTATTAATTCCAGTTACTGGGTAACCATTTAACCATAGAATCTAGGCTGCTTCTGGACAAAATTGTGAACTTCATCATGTTTGCCTTTTACAACCCAAATTAATTACTCTTTACCCCTTTCACATACCTTTGGATACAGTTCATTTGCTTCCAGTCACTGGTACATTCCTTTGGTCACTTCTCTTGCATTCAGAAGTTACTGAGAAGATATTAAGGTACTAATAAGGGTGACTGCATATTCTGGTCTCCTGGAGACCCTGGGCTTGTGTCTTCTGCTCTCCCATATTTATTAATGGTATCCTTTTCATATGCAGCTTACACAGCTTCATGCTTTCACATAGCTTACATGATAAACTATTTACCTAACCAAAAAGGAAATTTATTTTAACAGAAACTAGAATCCCAAAGGGATGAAGATGTAATGGTAAAATTTTAGATACTAAGCAAGTGGTGGGAGAAAATTAGTAGCGGAGGGAGTGCAGGATGAATGGGAGGGAGGCTACATTCTGGTAGCCCTAAGATCATATTACCCAGACTTATTTACTTTATTCTAATAACAAGTCCTCTAGGGAAATGTAACAGCTCTTAGATGTTACATTGTCATAGTGGACTCAAAATATCCATTCCTAGATATTGAAGGTGAATATTTAGGGATTGTAGCATGGATCCAGAGCTTCATGGGCCAACAGTGGAGTTTCTCAATTAAAGTAAGTTTTTCACACATATCCCAAAAAGATGAAAGCACCTAAGAACAGATACTCTAGATTCTTACTGCATAGACCAATACTAATTTAAATTTCCTGGTGGTTTTTTTTTTTTATAATGGTACATGTTGTTATATAATGCAGAATGTCAGGCTATTGGCTTCCTACAAAAATTATCCCAGATCTGTCTTACAGTTTTACATTTTTCATAGGAATCTGAGTTATAGATTACTAGCTAACAGGAAAAAGAGATACAATGGGGAAGGAAGAGTGGAATAGATATAGTGAGACACAGTGTCCACTGAAAGGGTATGTCTGGGTATAACCTGCCTGGAAAGATAGGATGTCAGAAGGCAACATTTCCCTTTCCACCGGTATTCTGTTGGGCTGACTCTTTATGTGCACAATGTGGTCATCCTTTGTGTATTTGCTTGTTTTTGCCAGCAGCTCTTACATTAAGAACAGCCCAAGAGAAAATATTTTATAAATGTTTATGTAAAATTTTAGACACAGATAGAGGAGTAGCAAACTCGTTATTAGGAAATTGGTTTCTGGATTCATTTTATAGATCCAAAGCAAATTGACCCACAACTCTTCATCCTTGAGAATAAAAAGGGGAATGTGACAACTCTCTCTATTTTCTTCAAAACGTCATTTTATGGATTAGTGAGGCAAAGTTATTAGAGTGTTTTGAACATCCAATGTGGGTTATATAAATGTAGATTATAATGAGGGTCGGCAGAAAAATTAGTTTACAGCATGGTGAGAAAGTTAATGAATTCAGCAGAAGCAACCCATTATGCAGAGACATCTAGGAAGAGTCAAAAGAAACTGTTTGCTCTTATTTGCAAAATGACCTTGAAAATTCATTACCTGACCTCACTGTATGCATCAATACATTTTGCTGCATTTGGAAAGAGCTTGAGGGAAATGAGGCATCACCAGAGTACTGGCAATGTTTACAAGGTCTGCAACAGTAGGACAAATGTTTTCATTGTGTAGAGGGTCTGTGTTGTGCCACAGTATAATTAGGTTTAGTCTGATTTCATTTTCAATTAAAGCGATCAGCTTAATTCACTTCTCTTCTAGTTACTAACAAGGTAAATTTGATAATATTTCAGGCTTATTAAGAGTATGCCCTTGTTTCTTGTAACTATTTAGGATACAGTTTTATTTCTCTGGGTTACTTAATGTGAATATAGTTCTCACCTTATTATAGATAAGCAGTGGCCAAACTCAAGTTGGCCAGTCTTTACTGAGAGCCTACTGTGTGTCAGGAAAAAAAGAGAGAAAGCCAACAGAAATATCTGAAAGAACATGTTGGGTTTGGAGTAGGAACTTTAGAATGGCAAAATTATAATGTGCTTGAGAGAAGCAGAAATCGAAGCTATATAGGGTGGTTAGTGACAGATTGTAGAAGGACATGTATGTTACATCCTAGAGATTCCATGTTATCTTTACATTTTTTTAATGTTTTTATTTATTTTAGAGAGAGAGAGAGAGACAGAGCATGAGTGGGGCAGGGGCAGAGAGAGGGAGACACAGAATCTGAAGCAGGCTCCAGGCTCTGAGCTGTCAGCACAGAACCCAATGCAGGACTCAAACTCACGGACTGTGAAATCATGACCTGAGCCGAAGTCAGATGCTTAACCAACTGAGCCACCCAGGCGCCCCTACATGTTATCTTTAGGTGATAGAAAAACAAACAAGTATAAACATTTTTTTAAATTCGTTCTATTGTAATATATGAGACATTGTGCCTATGACCGTTTCTTAAAACTTGGAAGTGAACGGTTAAACAAGATGCCCATAATCTGTTCACTCACTTTGGCAAGTGGGCATGTGGGTGGGGGGCAGGGCACTTCAGGGGTGGGGAGGGGGAGAACGCAAGTGACTGGGTCTGATGCTTTATAAACAAACTAATGACTGACTGCAGAACAAACAAATGGTTTTTGCTGGCAAGACTGTCACCTATCTATGGAATGCTTTTAATGAGTTGTCTAGGGTTGCTTAGGGTAAATATACGTGGAATCTATGGATTAACAGGGCATGGCTCCTTGGAAATGTCACATAAAGTGTGGAATTATTTGATTATATAAACAGAGATGTTTTACAACCCAAATGTTGTCTCTATGTAACTGGGGTGGCTATATAAGTTATTCAGAAACGTCATCTGTTAAACTGGGCCATGCTGTGCTTGGTGTGCTGGAAGAAAGAGCCTGGGAGCTGGAGGAGGCCCCAGAGCTCCTGCTGCTTTACCTGTATCTCATGCTTATGTGTATCCTTGAAACTAATAGTAAGGGTTAATATTGGGCAAGGTCTTGATTCCTGTGAGTCTGATTACAAAGTGACCCTTTCTGTTATCTCAGGTAATACCAAATACTCATGAATATTAATAAATTTTGCAGTATGGAGGTATCTAGTGATTCTAACCAGATTTGGTTCAATGTTGAATGTGAAATTATGCTGTTTCCATATTTAATAGGAACTGAATGTGTGGATATTGCATACGTAATCAATTCATTTGAGCAGTTTGGCTGTGAAGTGACAGCAAAAAAAAAAAAAAACAAACAAAAAAAACGGAGGCAATAGATAGGGTCAAATTAGAACAGTTTATAAACTGAGGTTGATGATATGAAAGACCTAAAATTCTTTAAAAATTTTTTTAAATGTTCATTTATTTTTGAGAGACAAAGCACAAACAGGGGAGGGGCAGAGAGAGAGGGGGGACCCAGAATCTGAAGTAGGCTGCAGGCTCCAAGCTGTCAGCACAGAGCCTGATGTGGGGCATGAACTCATGAACCATGAGATCATAACCTGAGCCGAAGTCAGATGCTCAACCAACTGAGCCACCTAGGTGCCCCGAAAGAACTAAAATTCTTAATCTTTCCCCAAAGCCTATATTAAACTCTAACAATACTGCAAATGCTGTGTTTCAGTGGTCTATCCATACTGACTACTCCTCCTGTCCTCTTGGAATATAGTCTCACATTGCTGAAGGAATGATTTTTCCATGTCCACATGTAAAGCCCTCCAATAACTTTCCATTAACCTTAGGATATCAATAAATGTCCTTAACATGTTCCACAAAGTTCTGTATCCTCTGATCTCTTCCTACTTCTCAGTCCAATTTCTTTTGATTTTCCCTTATTTTCTTTGCTCTAGTAACACTATCCATTTTAAGAAACTTAGAATACTCTTTCATTTTTCTTTTGTTTCTAGAGCTTACTTCTCTTTTTTCTCAGTCCAAATTAATATGTATAGATGCTCCGTATGTCAGCAAAATACCACTTCCACTGGGACTTCTTCCTAATTTCTCTAAAGAGCTCTCATTGCATTATTAGGTTATTTTATAGCACACACTTACAAGTTTATTTGTGTGATTGTTTGATTAATGTCTCAGTCTTCTACATCCTTGAAACTCTATGGGTGGAGGGATTATGTCTGTCTGTGGTCACAATTGTATCTCCAGTGCCTAACATGATGTATTGCAAAGAATAAGTGCTCAGTAAGTATATATTGACTAAATAAATGAACAATATTCTTTGAAAAGTTGGTGAGGGACAGATTCCAAAACACTTGTATAGGAATTGCTTTCTTGGAAAAAAGACAAAAAAGATTCACTTTGTCACTTATAACAGGAGGAAATAAAAATATGGAGGTAAGTACAAATTGTTGTGTAGATTTGTGATTGGAAGATAATGACATTTTTGTCTAATGATTTATCTTAAGTATGAGGCAATCATATGTACTAAATTGGTGGAATGTGGGAACTTTGTGGACAGAAGTTAAGGTATGAAGTAATCATCTTATAAAAGGGAAAGGCAAACTTTCTTGACATCTGAGGTAGAAGTGAAGAAATGAACATACCTATTGTCAGGTTGGATGTCTTCTTTTTCAATCTCTTCTTGCCTAGCTCTCCACAGCATTTTAATGGGTGATTAAATTATAACACAGTCTTATCTCTGTCTTTCTTCTTTATTGTTCATTCTTTCTTTAGATGTTATGCACTTATGTAACTTCCACTATTTTGTTAAATAGCTCTCATATCCCTGATCCCAAATCTAAACTTGAATTTCTAAATGTTTTGTAGAAGAAGTAAGTTTCATGTTTTTGTCAGAAAATAATCTGTTAGATTTTTCATAAATAGGACTAAAAGGAGAAAACAAAGTCAAAGGGTCTTAAGGCTTTTGACTAACAAGCAGTGGATTTATAGACTAAATTTAGGTAGAGAACAGATAGTGAGTTAATTAGCATAGTGTTGGTGTATAAATAGCAATTTAGGCACATAAATTTTATTTCCTATTAAAAATGTTTCCAACAAATAAAATTGTCTATTAAAAAAGTAGGAATGGGGCGCCTTGGTGGGCTCAGTCGGTTCAGTGTCCGACTTCGACTCAGGTCATGATCTCATGGTTCGTGAGTTTGAGCCCTGTATTGGGCTCTGTGCTGACAGCTCAGAGCCTGGAGCCTGTTTCAGATTCTGTGTCTCCCTCCCTCTGCCCCTTCCCTGCTTTCACTCTGTCTCTCTCTCCCTCAAAATAAATAAACACTAATTTTTTTTAAATGTAGGAAGTAAATAAAATTCCCCATTAAAATATGCAAGAAAAATAGGTTCCATTAAAATATGCAAGAAAAATTGTACAAAAGCAAAAAAAAAAAAAAAACCTATAGGAAATAAAAATAAGGCATAAGTAACTAGAGTAGAATATCATAGAACTTTCTTCCTTTCAACAAATAAAATAGCCCCAAACTCTATTTTCTTATGATAAGATAGAGTACATATTACCTTAACCCCATAAGCTGAATGCTCTTTGTTCATTGTGTCTTTATGGTAACTGGTATGTATGTCATCTTTAAATAACTTCCTTATCTTTTTAAGCAAGGAGTAACAACTAGTAGTTGTTATATTAAGAACAGTGTTTACAAAAACAATCTTTTTAATCTTTTTCATTATGAAAAATGTCAAGGTTTCTTATTACTCTTTTGGCTTTGGCTTACTGTTTTCAGAAACAACTTTAACCACAAAAGAAAAAAAACATATTTTTGGACACACACACACACACACACACACACACACATTACATGTACATATTTTATTTATTTTCACATGTTGACACCATCTTGAAACCCTAAGAATTCCATTGTTTTTGGTTTTCTCACTGTTCTCCAACTATATTTCCAAATATATATTGTGTATTCCCTTTCTGATATCCTAAGAGATTAACTTCTTTGAATTTCCTTGAAAAAAATGTGTCTTAAATAATATTTTTTCAGCATTATTGATACACATATAAATTCTTATTGTTGGTATTATTATAAAATGTTGCATAATATTGATTTCCAAAATTCCTGTTATGTTACCAGCTCCAGAATATAGTTTTCAATTTTTGCCTTGTTCTGGTCTGTTAGTCTTTTCATACATGAGGTCTGACTGATGAGAACTGTATGAATATTATTACTCACTTATGGCACATGCATCCTTACCTTTTACTGGCTAGGATGAAATTAAGAGCCATATTGTAAAGTAAGCTGCTCTCTGTTTCCTATGTTAAGAGTAAAAAATGGGGGTGCCTGGTTGGCTCAGTCAGTTAAGCATCCCACTGTTGGTTTTGGCTCAGGTGATGATCTCATAGTTCGTGAATTGGAGCCCTGCATTGGGCTCCACGCTGACAGCACAGAGCCTGCTTGGGATTCTCTCCATCTCCCTCTCTCTCTGCCCCTTCCCTGCTCACTCTATCAAAATAAATAAATAAACTTAAAAAAAATTTTAAAGAGTGAAGATTGCATAAAATTAATAAAAAAGCTTCAACATTATCCATATTGACTATCAGTATTGAACTTGAAATGTTATTCCAGACTTTCTTTGGTTTGGAATCTATTTTCCTTTGCACCTTGTCCTCTACCATTCCCATTCATGTCTCTGATGTTTTAACCTAATTGTGCAATCCAAAAACGTGCCCTGTATTTTATATTTCCAATTTTTTTACTGCTCTCTTCCTCCTGAATAACTGTTTCCCACATCTTTGCATGTCAAAATGTACCTCCTTTATAATTGGTTCCAAGAAGTCCCAACCTTAAAAATAATGGCACTTTGCATTTATGTCTTTTATGTATTTATTTATTTTAAATTTTTTAAACATTTATTTATTATTGAGAGACAGAGAGACAGAGCATGAGCATGGGAGGGGAAGAGAGAGGAGGAGACACAGAATCCGAAGCAGGCTCCAGGCTCTGAGCTGTCAGCACAGAGCCCGACGGGGACTTGAACTCACAAACCACAAGATCATGACCTGAGCCGAAATTGGACGCTTAACTGACTGAGCCACCCAGGCACCTCCCATTTAAGTCTTTTAAAAATATCTTCTGATTGCATGGAAAGTATATTTCCTGTTTATATTGCAATATCTGATTTGGTAGGAATTTTAATGAAGATAAAACAAATGGAGAAGAATTGACTTTTAGAATGAAGGAGATAATTATCCCATTTAAATAAAAGTATGCACAATCACGTCGCAGCCTCCTGTGTTGTTGAATTCTTGGTTTGAAGGTTATTATTATTATTATTATTGTCAGAGCATTAAGCTTTTTTTGTAATTTAAGACAAGTTTGACACTGGGTGTTGGATATGAAGTGTCAGTTGAAACAGTTACATATAAATAATCTCTCAAGCCCCCCCCTTTTTTTGGGGGATTTCTTTTTTCTTTCTCTCAAGCTGAGATTTCTCTCAAGCTGATGTTTCTCTCAAGCTGAGATTTCTTTTTTTCTTTCTTTTTTTAATTATGTTTTAATTGACAATTTCTTATGGCAATGTAATTTGAAAGATGTTTTGTAGTTGTCTGTCATGTGCCTCAAAATGGGCCAACTGTAGAAGTAGAAATAGATCCAGCCTTTCAGGATGGAATGGGTATTGTGAAACTGCAGCGGTTAAAGACCTGATGAGTAACAATGCCTATGTTGTAATAATGTTTGCTGTAATTTGTTAAATGCATTTTAAATATGTGTATGAGTATATACAAAAGTCAGTTTTGCATACATAATGAATACTGTTGTTATGAATGAGCGAAAGGATTATTGGATAAAATCCCAATTTTTCTATTCAAAATGTTTACCTTAAAAATGAGGCTGGGAGAGGTGCCTTGGTGGTTCAGTAGGTTAAATGTCAGACTCTTGATTTTGGCTCAGGTTATGATCTCATGATTCATGGGTTCGAGCCCCACATCGGGCCCTGTGCTGACGGTGTGGAGCCTGCTTGGGATTCTCTCACTTTCTCTCTCTCTCTCTTTCTCTCTCTCTCTACCTCTTTCTCTTTCTCTCAAAAATAAATAAATAAACATTAAAAAATGTGAGACTGGAGATTGTCATTGGACATAGGGCATTGCTGATGTTGGCCAAAGATCATGCTATATTCAGCTTTCATGGAAAATAACCAAACCATTCATCAAAAATGATGTCAGTATGTAGGATACAGTGCAAACTTAGAGATACATGTTAATATGAATTGGGATTGGGGAAGACATGCTATAGAAGAAAAGACAAATAGCCCAGATGTACAGGTACAGCTCCTCTAGATTTCCTCTAATATAAAAATGGTTCACTGTAGGGGCGCCTGGGTGGCTCAGACAGTTAAGCATCCAACTTTGGCTCAGGTCATGATCTTGCGGTTCATGAGTTCAAGCCCTGCTTTAGGCTCTGTGGTGACAGGTCAGAACCTGGAACCTGCTTGGGATTCTGTGTCTCCCTCTCTCTCTGTCCCTCCTTTGCTTGTGCTCTCTCTGTCTCAAAAATAAATAAAAAATATTTTAAAAAATGGTTCACTATATTTTCCTACATCCAGAGTAAATATATAGAAACAATGTTGTCTCTATTAATAATGGATTAAATGGAGGATATAGTTTTCTTACAAAGTATGAAAGCAAAAAACAGGCTATTGTTGGTGTTACTTCTCAATTCACTGGGCTGGTATCTTCGTGACTACTTTGCTTTCTTCTCCTGGTACAAGATGGTTGTACCACCTCCAAGTATCATATTCTCACAACATATTCAAAGGCAGGAAGCAGGAGAAGAGGTGGTTTGAGTAAATGTTCCTTACCTATCTGCTGTTTTTTTTTTTTTTTTTTTTTTTAAATCAAGGAACAAGAGCTTTCCTACCCCATAGAAAACTTACCTGCTATTTCATTGACCAGAAGAATGGATTGGGTCCTCTCTTGCTGTGAATAAGAGGCTAGAAAAATTAGTGTCTGGAAGAAGAGGACAGGATGGTCATGACGGGCTTGAACCGACTATAATTATTCCTTGAGGCGAATCACTATGCAATCTTGAAAAAAAATTGGCAAGTAAGAAGCAGCAGAAAATGGTGTCAGGCGTAATCTAACGATGTCTGTGATAAATATATAACCTGAATAACTGTTGTGAGCAGTTGCCAAATCTTGAAAAAGTATTATCTTGAATCAATTAATAAACAAAAATATGCATTCCCAGAAAGAATTATATAATGACTGGATATAATTGGGAGGGCAATATAATATGTACAGATGGCTAAAGATTTGCAAATAATTTTCTCTTAATTTTAAAAGAAAAATATGTTTTTTATTTTGTTGATATTGATGTTTGTAAAAAAATGCTGAGGTATAATTGTTGTTATTTGGCTGGACAAGAGGTTTTATAGGGTGACATTTTTTGGAGCTTAGCTTTGCAAGCATGTAAACTGGGTTTCATCAATCAATATGGATATGATTAGATATACTTTTTAAATTCACTGGAGATGGATTTATAATCCAGAATACCAAATAATTCTTTTACAATCAGACATTTTCCTTTTTGGTGAAAAGACAATGAACATCTTCTGATGTGCATTCTTGATATAAATGTGCCTAGGCATCTGAATTTAGTATTTATAACAATGTTTATTTTGGTACAAATAAAATTAGGAAGGCAAGTAGTCTTGAGAAATATTACTTATAGTCCAGGGAAGAGTCTGAAAAATCTTTGTAGCACAGTAGAATGTGTCTTATTAGTAATTGGATTATTTGCGTCTGCCAGAGACTGCCTTTTAAAGGGCTTGAAAGTTTGTGAACATGAATTACCAAAATTCCTTTTAGGACTCACTTTTTCCATACTTCATTTCTAAATATGACCCTCTGCTGGTATTTTCATATTTCCTTCGCTATGTTAATATTGATGACAAAACTAGTTAGATAGCTTGATTTTGTCAGCAAAGAGAATATACTTCCTCTTTTATTTTTTGTTGTACCAAGTAGTGTACATTTCACAGGATAATCTCATTTTCTTTATCTTTATATTCTTCAGATCACTACTTTCTTTCGCACATATCAAATATACTTGAGATTGAAGAATGAGATATTTGAGAACAATTTAGAGAAAAGATTACAAACGTAGGAGAGATGAAAGAAAAAGGAGAGTTTTAGGGTCACAACTGAGAAAACTCAAGGACAATAAGGGCCTATCACCTAGTATTTGGCCAGAGAAGCAAGGTGAGAAGCAAGATAATGAGAATGATCATTAAAGTGAATGAGGGTGGGGAATAAGAATAACTAGAGGTAATTTGGAATTGGGAAGTGAACATAGAAACTATAGATGACACAGCAGGAAGTTAGTCCTTTTGACAGTGAAGCACTGAGAGAGTTAAATAAGCTGAGGGTCATTTTTCTTCTGTTGGCAGAAAAAAGGAGGTTGAGACTTGGGATAGAAAGCAAGGGAGTCAGGAAATTGTATTAGACTAAGTTTTATCATTAAGTTACAATCAAATTGGTTATATAAATCTTTATTTTGGGTGATACATTTGGTGAAGCACTCCCTTGGGCACACCAGGAATATCCCAGAATTGGGATTGTGAATTGGAAAAATAAGAGTTCCAACATAAAACCTTATACAAACCATACTTCACTGCAAGAAGCTCAAAGGATACACGTTTTAGCAGAATATACAGAGATACATCTGGTTAGAGTTGTTCAACTAGTGCTGGAATTTTGCCAGCTTGCTTTAAGAAAAAGACACTCAAGTGGTGGCAGTGATTGGCAGTTTCTCCAAGGTGAGATCTGCCACGCTGAGAATTTCTGAGTGAGGGCTTTCTGAGCCTCTCGTACTCCCATCACTGAAAGCTCCAGCATAATCCCATGTAGTTGCAAAAGCAGCTATGGCAAAGCATACTACCTCGATCCAATTTGAGGTTCTGTGTGGAATCTGTTACTGTGCCTCCTGCCCCATGTTGCTGTGTTTTGCCCTGGATTATATAATAATGATAAGATCCTGTTGTATTCACTGCAACAATGTAGAAATGACTTGTTATGGGCAACACTACTTTTTCTCCTTTCTTGTGCAAAAAAAAAAAGTCAATGGAAGGGGCCCAGGGGAGACCAAGCACAGCAGGTGTATCACCCCATTTTATCTAGTGTCACCTTTCCCATCTAAAGCAGCTAAGTTATTTACCATTTTCAGAGCCATAATGAATCTAAGAGATGGAAATCAATACAATGAGCATTAGAAAGCTCTGAAAAAAATCAGGCAGATGTGGTGAAAACCATGTCTGAAAATTTACTAGTTTTCAGTTATTTTTAAGGAAGTCAGTGTTGGGAAACAATCACCAGATAGACTTGACCCAGTATCTCTACTTTTGTCAGTTGCTTGTAGCACTTGTGTTAAGATTATTGCTTCCCTCTGGATTTTTATTTTTCATAGTTTGATTTAATGATTCAGATTTTTTAACCTAAATATAAATGAGGCAAAAGTGCAGTTTCTGCTATATTCTGGTAAATTGGCTATTACTATATTCATATAAAGTTCTGATATAAAGGGTGAAAGAAAACAGAGCCATTTATTGGTCTCTGGACATAGTGCAATGCTCCTACCCAATAAGGTTAGCTCTTACATGGTTTTTCAGTTTGAAGCTGAGAGTATAGAGACCCAGAGAAAGAATATAATTGACCACCTATGGTGACTAGAATCAGGTACCCTAATTTTATTTTTTATTTACTTTTATTTTTTTAAATGTTTCCTTATTTATTGAGAGAGAGAGAGAGAGAGAGAGAGAGAGAGAGAGAGAGAGAGAGAACACAAGCAGGATCAGGGGCAGCCAGAGAGAATTCCAAGCAGACTCATGCTGTCAGCACAGAGCCCGACACAGGGCTCGAACCTATGAACCGTGAGATCATGACCCGAGGTGAAATCAAGAGTCAGACGCTTAACCAACTGAGCCACCCAAGCACCATCAGGTACCCTAATATTAACATGTGCCATCTGTCTACAACACTGCCACATCATTGTGTCTACTGTAGTAACTCCAATGGCTTGTTCTTACCTGTTAATTTGTAGCAAATTCCTACCTCTATTGGGTCCCCAGGACATATGGATTCTCTGACTTTGCTACCAGTGAGCTAGAGCCAGCCCCAGTGTATGTGCAGTTGGTGATGCTGTCACTCATGAAGAGGACTTCTGGTGCTTAGCCAGCTACATGTCAGTGTGGCTCTGCTTTCCAGTCTTGAAATTTACTTGTTCTATTCTGAAAACATGTGAATGTTCAATTTAAGAAAAGTGTAGAGGCATCTTGCTCAGAAAACAGATCCTGTGAAAAACCCAAACATTTCTTACCAGAGGAGGCTTAGTAATTTAGTTTTCCAGATAAGAGAAGTGTTTTAATATTACACGTGATGAAAAATAGAGATAGAAGCAATACACACTTAAGGAGGGTGAGGAAGCATGAGGCATAAAGCATCTGGTAGTCTATCAGATCAAGTGAAGGATACAACATGTAAAAAAAAAAAAGTTATGTGAGATGAGTGTGAAAACCTTGCAAATAGAGTCTAAAATTTGAAGCAAGTTTTGTGTCTGCAGGTTAATAGTGCACACAGCTCAGGAGACCTTTTACCATACCTTTAAGATGAATTATCAGTTGTGCACAAGTAACTGATATTTCATTTTACAACTTGGTTTTGAAAATAGCTATTCTAAAAATTCATCCAACTCTTACGCTGTCACTGATGCTCAGGATAAAGCTAAATAAGAGATGATTGCGCATAATTCATAGGTAATGTCAACATGATTCTGACTTGGTTCTTATATGTTATTTTTGTTAGAGGCTCTTATTTTGGATTGAACAAAGGAATGTTCTGGATAGGAATTGAGTTAGAGAAAAATTAGGCAATTTGATTATTGTAGTAAGTAGTGTTTCAAAGTTTTAAAATACATTAAATGATGAAAATGTAAAAATATTGATTTGACTTTGTTCTCAGACCAATAAAAGGCAAAGCTTTTTAAAATGCCTCCTTTGAGAAAATGAACATAGATGAGTCTCCATTTTAAGAAATTTATCTATCTAGAAATATGGGTCTTTATAAAGATAAAGTAAGAAATGATCACTGACTTTGCTAAAGGAGACCTATGTCATTTCTTTAGCTATGGCATTTTTCTTACTCATTTATAATACCTTAATCCAGGAAATTGAAAAAAAATTTTCCCACTACCCTTAATGTAAGAGTAGAATTGCTCTTATATTAATTGATATTAAATTAATTTTGAAAATCTACATGAGGGATTTTATTAGAATCTTTGCTATATTATCTCTATATCTGTGTTTCACCAAGCCAACCTAGGGCTAGAAATTATGGCTCCACACTTAAAAGTAATAAATAGTTTCCAGATAATTCTCTCCACCCCTAATGCAAGTCTTTGAGGTCCCCTCTATATTGTTTTAGGTGTCTATGAGAGATTTCTCAAGAGTGCTTAGTGAGGGCTATTCTCAACCTCAGAATAATTTTAGGAACCCACTATCACGAAGCTTCCTGAGGAAACCTTGTCACCCACCAGTCCTGATTTCTGTGATGCTCCTGTCCCTGTTGCCTAGCCTTGTAAGATTAGGAGTTATGCAGTGGAAAAATAAGAGAATCAAATAATGTTCCTGATCACTACTAGTATAATTACTTTAACATCTTGTGCTTTGTATTTTCAAATATAACCATTTCATCTTAAAATCTTAGTGTTCGTAAGTTAAACACAATTAAGGATATAGATTAATTAGGAAACATAATTTGCATCCTACCTTTGTGTTGCAAGGTATATGTTGCAGACCTCGTATGTCAGAGGCTCAGTGAGTACTCAGTAAAATGCAGATTCCTTAACAGACTTACTGTATCAACAAGTCTGCAATGGGGTCTGAAATCCAGATTCTTAAGAATCTTACTAAAGTGATTCTTGCAAAAGCGTGCAGGTGTTGGGAAAATCTGTACTATGGAGGCCACTTTTCTTTTTTATTTATTTATTTATTTATTTATTTATTTATTTATTTATTTATTTTTTATTTTTGGGACAGAGAGAGACAGAGCATGAACGGGGGAGGGGCAGAGAGAGAGGGAGACACAGAATCGGAAACAGGCTCCAGGCTCTGAGCCATCAGCCCAGAGCCTGACGCGGGGCTCGAACTCACGGACCGCGAGATGGTGACCTGGCTGAAGTCGGACGCTTAACCTACTGCGCCACCGAGGCGCCCCTGGAGGCCACTTTTGATAGTAACTGGATTATGACAAAAAACATGGTAGTGTTTATCAGCAGGGTTATTCTATTTTAATGGCTTTGTGTTTTGTTGGAAATACAACTAGGTGATAGGAATGTGTAAAAAGCATGTAGTAGTGAGAAAAGACAAGGCATTGCTCTTGAGTAAACAAAAGAAAACTGTTAAAGAGTGGGTGTCTTAGGGATATGTAGCTTCTGGATCTGATATTTAGTTTTTATAGATTTTATTTGTTATAAAAGTATTTTATTATTTAAATATTGCATGAAAAATAAGTTTTTTTTCTTGTCTAAATTTCCCTTGACATTAATTGCTTTTTTTGTGAACTATATTAGAAAATACATATAATAAAACTGTTATATTAATATTTTGATTTTTTGAATTGTCTCAGGAACTCTCTTACAGCAGAGTAGGCTGTGTGCTACTTTATTTAACACTCACACACCTATGAGATGCCTGTTATTATTCTCATTTCATAGATAAATGAACAGAGCCTCAAAGAGGTTAATAAACCTGACCAAAATCACACAGCAAGTAAGTGGTAAAGCAAACACTGATCTCAGGCTGCCTGGTTCCAGGTGCAAGGGACTTTCTACGACATAATGCTGCTCTCTTGAAAGAGCATACTTTGTTTTCTTCTCTTTAAAATGGGCGTTCTTGTCTTCTGTACCCTGTAAGCATCATGAAAATCCACAAATGATATTCTTTAATAACAGGTTGGTCAAATGGTTTTGATTGCAGTGCTCTTTTAAATAGAAATTCTAAGAACAAGCTCATAAAGCACATTGTGTGTGTGTGTGTGTGTGTGTGTGTTCTGCATTACAAAGTGAATGAGGGATAATTATACTATGAGCAATTATTGCCTGAAGAGCACATAACCTTCCATTCTGTCACTCATGTACTCCTTCCCTCATGATATTTACATCTTTTACCACAACTTTCCAAATTGAAAGTGCATGTCAGACTTGTTGTACAAGCATGCCTTTTCCATTTTAAAAGCATATGTGGAACTCTGCAAGCAATCAACCACAGACTACTAAAATTTTCTGAGATTTGAGCCTTCTGCACTATTCCAATTAAAGTGGATCTTTCTCTGCACCATGGGAATTGCACTATATAACTGATTACCAAGCACATCATGTAAACGGCTCTTAGAAACTGCAAACAGCGCATTATGGAGAATGCACCTTATTAACAAAGGTCATATTAGAATTTCACCCTGGTAACTAATCGCGTCAAATGTACAGTACATCAATAGACACATAGACTAGGAAGCAACGTTTTCCAATTAAGTGAATCAGTTTGACCTTCTGAACTATAAATAAACTGCAGCAACAGCTCCTGATTAGGCTTAAGGAGTCTGACTTCCATTGCAAACAAATGCCTTAGAACTTAAGCATACTTAGAAAGTTAATCCTGTAAAGAGTCAATGAACAGATTTAAAGTTTCAGCATTAATGCCTTGGACCTGAGTTTCCTCCAATTTCTGCAGTGCAGGCAGAATGGGAATGTATTCTTCTGAATAGATAAACAAGCTGTGAATTAGTTTTTACCCTACTTCAGGATAACTTATTTAACAGAGGTAAACCCATTTTCAAAACAGAATAAAATATTTGTTTCCCTAAGTAATTACAGGGATTGGGTTGGTTAAGCTACTGACCCTACAAGAACATGTGCAATTAATTATACTCAGTGGAAACTAAAAGTACTCGTTAAAAAACAGATTTTGAACTTTGCTTATTTTTAATTGATGTCTATCCTAAGAACTAATTCAAAACCCATTCATCTGATTTAGATCTGACTAAAATCCAATTCAGTTCTTTAATTTAGTAACATTGTTCTTAGTGTATAGGGCTGACACTCCTGACCTCCTTTAAAGGATACCCACTTGGGGCACCTGGGTGCCCCAGTTGGGTTAAGCTTCCAGCTTCAGCTCAGGTCGTGATCTCACGGTTCATGGGTTCAAGCCCCATGTTGGTCTCTGTGCTGATAGCCTGGAGCCTGCTTTGGATTCTGTACCTCCCTCTCTCTCTGATCCTCCCCCCACTTGTGGTCCATCTCTAGCTCTCAAAAATAAATAAAAATGTTTAAAAAATTTAAGAGAGACCACACTTGAGGGTTCTTTCTAGTGTTGGTCATGGATTTCCATAAGGTTTCCTATCACAAGTTTGTTTTTCTTTTTCTTTTTTTAAATTTTGTTTTAATCTTTACTTATTTTGGGGAGAGAGACAGAGTGTCAGCAGGGGATAAACAGAGAGGGAGACATAGAATCTGAAGCAGGCTCCAGGCTCCGAGCTGTCAGCACAGAGCCCAAAGGGGGCTCTAACTCATGAACTGCAAGATCACGACCTGAGAGAAAGTTGGACGCTTAACGGACTGAGCCACCCAGGCACCTCACCTGTCACAGTTTTCTCATCTGTAAAATGAAAGAATTAGAGCAAATAATATATAAGTCTCTTATAGTTGACTTTCTTTGTATTTATGTACATACATATGTAACAAAAGTTTAGATATTGTTTAGCCCAGATAGAAATAGTTCATTTTCAATATTATTCACTTTAATTTTTGTCAGAATTTATGAGAGATAATAAATAAGAATGTAAATTCCTGTAAATTGAAATAAATAATGGCAAATAAATTTTCCTATTAGCAAGACAAGAGATTCAATAATTAAGGATACATGCTCACTTTACACAAATATCATTGTAGAATTTTTATTGAAACTTTCAGTTTCTGAAAAAGCTTTGAAGAACTTTGTGGACTCTAAATTTAAGCAAAAAATCCTAGCGTAGGGCTCTGGCTTCTAGGAAGATAATAGGGTTTCTTCTTCCCATTTCCTCTTTTATAAGATCACTGAAAACAGCAAATCTTCCATATAAAATCCCACTATTTAAATTTATAATCTTTTTACTTACTGGATTTAATAACTTCAACTATTTCAAGGCAGGAAAGGAGGAGGGGAGAAATATCTCCTTGAACTAAGGTTCAAGGGTATATATTTCCAGTTTTGAGAAAGGGTAATATGAGGTTGATAGAACATACAGGTAGTTGGTTTTTGGGACATATAAAATTGGCCTGCATCACATGAAGTTAGAGATTGAATATTTTACTTGACTAGTGTAAATGGTTCGAAAATGAGCTCATGCTCTAATGTTCTAGGGTGAGATCTTGGCTCTTGATAACATTTACCCTTAAAGTTTTGTACATATAAATGCAGAAGTACTTGCAATAACATGCATAGATGGCTGAAGTGAAATTAGAAGTGAGAAATATTTCTTTAATTTGTCTTCTATGTTCCTTTTCTGTGGTTATGAGGACTCTTATCTTCTACATATCACTATTTTTCCTCAAAGAAACAGCATCAAAGAAAGGCATCCGAGAGGTAGATTCACACAGGTCTTGTGACTTAATAAGTCATTCTTTCCAGAAGAATTGGTATTTTAACATAATATTTAATATTTAATGTATTTGAAAGAGGGCTAGCGGATTAACTAAAGTGACTAAATCTCTATTGATGATACCTGAATTGAGGAGACATTTCTAATCAAAAGGATCTTCCAGATGCCCTTCTTATTCTATAACATAGGCAGGTGTCGAGTATTCTTTCTTCTCACAAGGCTGTGAGAAGGTGCTGTGATAATGTAAGCATGACATGAAGGTTAGCATTTTTGTTCACTGTATTTACTGCTTTTCCCCAGTACTTAGAACAATGCCTTCCACTGAGTAGGCATTCAATACATATATACTAACTGTATGAATATTTGCAATCTCTTTGCCAAAATACAGGCATGTTAACTCAAGGCCCATAGGCCTGGCAGAGATATGGCAGGGAAGCTTATTACATTGGGAAGCCCATATTTAAGTGGAAATTGGCTACAGAAAAGTAATGAGCAAATGTGGTAGAGAGTTCTATAGGCTAACCAAAATCGTTGTCTCTTCCTCCTGAGCAGATGGCTAGACTACACTTCCCAGCTTCCCTTGAATTTAGATGTGACCATGTGACTGGGTTTTAGCCATTTGAAGGTCAGCTGAGTAATTTTAACTACTGCCAGTCTTAGCTCATTAAAACCTCCTGTACAATTCTTTATAGTTTTTCTTGCCCCATCTGCCAGCTGGAAGAGAATCCACACAGCACTTCAAGCCCTACGGGAAGCTGGATTCTGAATGACGGTTTGGAAGGCCCCCCGGTGAGTAGGAACATCTGTGTGAGAGTTTGTATGAGGGAGAGATAAACTTTTATTTTACTGAGGCACTATGACTTTTAATTGTGGAAGGGAGAAGAGAAGACCATTCAGAAATGGAGTGTTGAAACAAGATAGGGCAATGGGTAGGAGCAAAGCCAGAGAGAGGTGAAATGTTGAAACACTGGCAACTGGGGGTGATGAGAAATTAGCAATTAAATAATTTGGGATCGAAGTCTGATGCTAGAAAATATGGCACAAGAAGTGGAGTCACTGACTGAAAACTGTAGATATTGGGAAATCTTAAGAACTTGGGCCAGAGTCTTTCTTTGAAGTGAATAGGTATTACATAAGCACAGTCCCAACTGGCCATGAGTATTCATCATTCTACCAAATGAAGCAAGATCACATGGCCTTATTGGCTAACAAGTCCCTCACTAGAAAAAAGCTTTTCCCAGACTCTGTTTCCAGCTAACATGGAAGTAGTTTTCCTCTCATCCTTCAAAAAAATTTTTTTAACGTTTTATTTATTTTTGAGACAGAGAGAGACAGAGCATGAATGGGGGAGGGGCAGAGAGAGAGGGAGACACAGAATAGGAAGCAGGCTCCAGGCTCTGAGCCTTCAGCCCAGAGCCCAACGCAGGGCTCGACGCAGGGCTCGTCGCAGGGCTCGAACTCACGGACACGGATGGCGAGATCTTGACCTGAGCTGAAGTCGGACGCCTAACCGACTAAGCCACCCAGGTGCCCCTCATTCTTCAAATTTTTAATTAACACTTACTTTGTTCTTGAACCTTTCATATTCAATGAGAATGTATTCCCACAACGCTGTTAATTTCTTCATGTCTGCACCTATTGCACTTCATTTAGCTGGTTTATGCATTTATGGGGAAAAGCAGTGCAATAATTTTTTATTCCTCTACCAACATATTTCAATGACATTTTTTGGGTTACTTTTTAAAAGTTTCTCTACTTAGCTTTCAATCTCTGTAAGTTCCCATCAAGCTCAACTACCACCTCTCCAGCAGATGTTCCCTAATACTATACCCGTCAGACTTGGTTGTTGATCCCACTTACGTGTTTTTAAAAAAAAACAAATCATTGTACTTTCCTCAATCATAGGAATACTCCCCTTATACAACATACCTAAACCTATGTGTAACCCTATATTAAAGGAAAATCTTTTTGGCCCCTCTTTTTTTTCAATGTTTATTTTTGAGAGAGAGAGAGAGAGAGAGAGAACGCAAGCTGGGGAGGGTCAGAGAAGGCTCAGCGCTATCAGCAGAGAGCCTGATGTGAGGCTCCAACCCACAAACAGATCATGACCTGAGCTGAAGTCCGGTGCTTAATCCATTGAGCCACCCACGTGCCCCTATCCCCATATTAAACTATAATCTCAAGGAAATGCTTTATTTCTATACTTTCCATGAAGTAGATGCCTCAAAAAATGTTACTGAAGAAATAATCAACAACTTAAATAAATATTGCCATTGTATTTATTATTTTAGTTCCTAAAGCTAGTGCTGTGTGGAATTTCAAGAATATAGTAACCGTCATTTTTGTTACAATAATTAATGAAAAAATGTCTTAATTTTTAAAATCAAGGTATAATTTACATGTAGTAAAATGTATACAGTGTACTAATCTTAAGTGTAAAACCCAACTAATTTTTAATATATATTTATATATTAGCCTCTACCCATTTCCCACCTGCCAGGAGTTTCCCCCATTCCTATTCCCAGGTAACACCTATCCTCTCTCTCCCTGAGATAAACATTATTCTCACTTCTATCACTTATTCATGTATTTAAAAACTAATACTACCATCAAAACCAAATATCATTGTTGGTCAAATAAAATACTATGACATGGCAAAAATTTAAATAACTGACTTAACAATATGGACTATTACCCAATTCCTGAATAACCCCTGAAGGGCATTTGATGAAAGATAAAAATTTACAATTAAGAAACTCCATGCCTCAATTGGAGAATTCAAAGAAAGCCACACCCAAACTACTGAAAAACAAAGATAAAAATAACAAAGAAAAATAAAGGCTCATCCAAGACACATGCATACTCCATTTAGCTTTTATTGCTATGGTAATCACAAAAGATTTTCAATGACTGAAAGCTGAAGAAACAGCGAGCAGTGTGTCTGTAGGAAAAAATATTATAAAGTATTAGCAAGACAGATATTTTATGAGAATGGGGCATTGGTGACCTGATATATGCCTTTGAAACCAAAATTTGATCCTTATACCCTATGTGCTGTGTTTCTCAACAAAAAGAAGAAAGATAGAAAGGAAAAAAAGAATGTGATGAAGTACAAAGTCCATTTAGAAGTCACCACTTGATGCTTAATTCTTTTCTTCTCCTTTTTTTTTTTTTTTAATACTGAAACCTTCAGCCCTATTAGGTTAAAAGTTCACTGCTGTTTATGATATGGAATGGACCTCAGTTCCTCAGGGTGCCAGCCAAATGCTTTTGAAGAAGAGGAAGTCAGGAAGTCATAGGTAAGTTGTCCCATGGAACTAGTTATTTCAGGATGTAAGCGAGAAGCCTCTTTCTGCAATTCAAGATATAAAAGGAACATAAATTGAGGCTTTCCTTTGAGTGAAATATTTGTCTGTGTTCCAATGGGTAGCTCAGCTTTGTGATAGGTTGTTTTGTTTTGTTTTGTTTGTTTGTTTCCTTTAAGGTATTAGGATTCTACAAAGTTGAGTTAGGTGGAGTGGCAAGTTCCCCAGAATAGAAGGGGAAATTGTTTCAGCTAACTCTGCCTCTGAGGCAATTTTTACTAAAGAACAGCCATTAATTAATCTTGGGACAATAAAATCCTTTTCCTGTCCTATCCCCAGTTAATAATGCATGACTAAAAGTTATGTTCGAACTGTAAATCAGGGCAAACAACATACCACAAACTTAGTTTCCTCTCAAGTCCAATAGCTTGATATGTGTGTTGTTTTAATATTCCCACTTGGGGCTACACATCTAATGTTATCTTTGAAAATGTGCTAACAAGCCTGAAAGTATTAGGGCTTTTTAATACATTTTTATTATAGCAGAGGATTTTGAAAAATGAATTCTGATGCTTCTTAGAACATAATGTGAAAGCAAAATAAGAAATAAGAATATGGCAATAGAATTTATGCCACATGGTAGAATTGTCTTAATTCGTTATCTTTAATTTATGACATAACTATTTTTATGTTGCTAAGATATTTCTTAATAAGAATTTTTTTGGTGTTCTTTTTTTTCTTTTTTTCTCCAAAAGATCTTATATAGTCAAATGGAGCTCTAGGAAGGGGAGCTTAGATGACCCAATAATAATGTGTGAAGACCTCTGGTATTGCCTTAAAAAATGTAAGAATTTAGGAATAATATTGATGTGAAGGTCTAAAATATATTTTCTAGAATTTAAGAACTCTGGGGAGAATTGGTGAGTTAGAAATTAACTCATCATTCAGATGCTTCATAGTCTGGTTCAAAAAAATGGACTTCTTTAAAAATATCTAAGTTTTAAAAAAACTGCTGGTAATTATGAGTTATAAATTCATAAATTTACCAAAAGAAGGAACATGAGGTTATACCAAATACTCTACCATAGGACAGACCAGTTAAGCTACTAAATTCCTTTGTAAATTGAATAAATTACTGAATTAATTCCATTGAGACTTGTTTCTACACAGTAAAATGCAGAGATTGAATTAGACTTGCATTTTAAAAAACTTAACCCAACAGCCTACCAAGGTTTTACAGGCAGATATCTGGGGACTTTGTGGGGAAAATACTGGCGTGGTATTAGGATCTAAATTGAATAGCCAATAGCTGTAATGGGAATTAATGTAACTTGTGTGTATCTCATGCCTCCAAAGATTCTAGGAATGAACAACAGCAAAGACTGATGATAGATCTAATGGTTTTCTCCTTACCTTAGGAAATAGACATTTATCATAAAGCTACAGAAAGTGCACCTTAGTTAAGGGGAGGGTAAATCAGATTGTTAATCTTTTTTTTTTTTTTTAATTTTTTTATTTTTGGGACAGAGAGAGACAGAGCATGAACGGGGGAGGGGCAGAGAGAGGGAGACACAGAATCGGAAACAGGCTCCAGGCTCTGAGCCATCAGCCCAGAGCCCGACGCGGGGCTCGAACCCACAGACCACGAGATCGTGACCTGGCTGAAGTCAGACGCTTAACCGACTGCGCCACCCAGGCGCCCCAGATTGTTAATCTTAAACCTAGTTATCATCAGAGGTGACATCGGGATAGAAAACACTATGGACAACTCTTGCAGTAGTTTCTATGGGTGAGGGGTTTCTGCGTGTCCTAACAGGGGGAACGTTTATTAGTAATGGAAGCCTACACTGTGGCATCTGTGGTGTATGACATTTCAGGAATTTCTGGGCAATAATGTGGCCAGGATTGAAAATATTAGGGCAATAATCTGGATGGAAAAGTAGCAATGGCAGCAGGAATTCAATCTGCCAGAAATAAAGAGAGATGCAAACTCTGATTGTACTCATTTGAACCAGCAATTCCAGTAACAATGGTGATGGTAACAACTCTGACAGCCAATCATTTGTTATTTTACAAGAATTTTCCCAAAGATGGAAGTAAAGTGTTTTATTCTTGCAGAATTCATATATTAGTATATCAATCTGCTTTGACTTATGAAAAAGGAATGAGTTTGGTAACTGAAAGAGCTTGTTTATAAAGCAAATTTAAAATTAGCTGTTTTTCCATGTAACTATATTTTTTATTTTTTTAAATTAAATTGTCTGTTGTAAGTGGGCTAGTTAAGTTAATATGTAATACTGTTCTTTGTATCATCTGCCCTGTTTCTAGGATAAAAATCAGATTGCTGCATTTATAGTATAAATGTACAAGTATCTTCATCATTACATGAATTACTATGTAATAACTAATAATCACTTACGGTGACAGTTAATTTTAAATGTCAACTTGACTGGATCACGGGATGCCCAAAAAAGATTGGCATTTGAATCCGTGGATTGAGTAAAGGGTCTGTCTTCCTCAATGTGGATAGGCTCTATCCAACGCACTGAGGGCCTGAATACAACAAAAATGTGGAGGAAGGAAGGATTCACTCTTCCCCACCCCGCCCACCCCCCCATGAAATTTTGGACATTGATCTTCTCCTATCCTTGGTATTCCTGGTTCTTAGGCCTTCAGACTCAGATTGGAATGTACACCATTGGCTTTCCAGCTCTCCGCCTTCTAACTCACCACTGGCCTTCCTGGGTGTCCAGTAAGTAGAATGCAGATTATGGACTTCTCAGCCTCCATAATCGTATAAGCCAATACTTTATAGTAAGCACCTTTATATATGTGTATATATATATTATTTGTTTGCATTTCTTTGGATAACACTAATACACTTGTCATCAACAAATACAAAATAACATTGCATATGTATAAATTATCATAATTATAAGTAGTTATAAATTATTAGCTAATAGGCCAATTATTTTTGAGCAAGTGTTTTCTATTGTTATGGAAATTTTTGTCAGTACAAAAATTATCTATTGTTAAATTTTGATGAGTTTATTGTGTTCATACTATTTTAAATTGTTACACATTTTAGAGTAATTTTTTTTTTTCAACGTTTATTTATTTTTGGGACAGAGAGAGACAGAGCATGAACGGGAGAGGGTCAGAGAGAGAGGGAGACTCAGAATCGGAAACAGGCTCCAGGCTCTGAGCCATCAGCCCAGAGCCTGACGCGGGGCTTGAACTCGTGGACCGCGAGATCGTGACCTGGCTGAAGTCGGACGCTTAACCGACTGCGCCACCCAGGCGCCCCTAGAGTAATTTCTAATCTATTATATATTATTTTACCCTCATGTCAGGACAAAAAGATAAGTTTTAGAAAACAAAATGGAAAGTTATCAGTGAAGCAAATGAAAAAAAAGGTCTTTTTGCATTATTTTAATATATTTTTGGAATAAATAGAATGTTATAAAAAGATCTCAGAGCTAAAACCCTTAGTATAGTGTGGCACTATTATGTCACTGATGAAGAAGGATGTAAATTTACCTTCTACCTCCATGTCAACCATAAGTGATAAATTTCAAGAAAAAGTGGGATAAAATATTCTTGGAAAATCCATTAAACCAAATATATTTCCTGAAGATGTGGATACTTGATGATGTAATTTGAATATTAAACAATGGAAAAAATTTAAATTGCCAAATGACAAAACAGACTTCAGAAACATTAATGAGTTCTAAATTGCTAAAAGTACACCGGATCCTTGTTACTTTATTATAAACCAAAGGATTTTTTTTTCCATTTTACAAATTAGGTGGGGATGGAAAATATTTAACTTAAGAATGAGAAGGGGTAAAACGTAGGCACCATTTATCAAATAGTCTTGGCCAACATGAAAAGGGTGAAAAGAGAACTGTTAAGTATCAAAATTGAAATCCAACAAACTAGTGAAGCTTTCTAAATAGAGAGTAACTTAGCGTAAGAAGAATATTGGCAAAGTCTCATTGTTCAAATTTTATGCACTTTTTGCCAAGGCAATGACTAGTGTTTAGAGGACAATCATGGATTTTCTTCTGTTGCAGAAATCATATCAAAATGAACATTTGAATTATTTTATGTAGTAGAAGATATAAAACTATCCCCCCTTACCACAGTTTCACTTTTAGTGGTTTCAGTTACTGGCAAACAACTGTGGTCCAGGAGAAGATGGCCCTCCTTCTGAGGTAAGGTCAGGTCAGCATTAGCCTAAAGCTATGGCACAATGCCTACATCATCCACCTCACTTAATCTCATCACATGGATATTTTATCATTTCACAACATCACAAGAAGAAGAATGAGTACAATACAATAATATATTTTGAGAGAGAGACCACATTCACAGAACTTTTTTTTTTCTTTAAAGAGACAGAGAGTGCACACACGAGTAGGGGAGGGGCAGAGAGAGGGAGACACAGAATCTGCAGCAGGCTGCAGGCTCTGAGCTGTCAGCACAGAGCCTGATGCAGGGCACAAACCCACGAACCATGAGATCATGACCTGAACTGAAGTCGGATGCCCAACCAACTGAACCACCCAGATGCCCCAGAACTTTTATTACTATCCTGGTTTCAAGCATCAACCTAGGGGTCTTAGAATGTATCCCTTGTGGATAGGGGGGGACTATTGTAATCATAGAATGATCACACATATTATTGGGAGATACTTAAAGAAATAAAAAACCTTAATCTAGATATAAAAATATAATTTGAGGTGTCAGAGGTATAACAATATTGGTAACATAATTGGAAAAGAGAATGGATAGAAGATAATCAAAATGGTTAAAGATATGTTACATTTCCTGGTCTGTGAATTGTCTGAATTTGGGTGGTAAACAATGAGATACAAATATTTACTAATTCTGATACATTTTAAGAACTTTTCAGTGTGAGCAAATGTTAAAAAACACTAAAAATGCATTTACCTGCATAAATTTGTTAACTATTGTCACAAAGGCAATGGTAAAGTTGAATTGATGCTTTTGTGCCAAGAAATACTCATTAGAGGATACTATTCTAATAGTATTCTATTAAGAGTATTCTACTGTTTTAGAAATTGTTGATGTATTTAAAAAAAAATCTAGATTCTGTAATGAAAAGCAAAGATATGCTTTAAAAGTGTAAACTTTTAGAATTTATTGCTCTTTACTAATGATATTTTAAGAAAAATTAATGTTATAGGCAAAACAATACTTGAACAAAAGTCAATGTATAATAGCCATGAAATCACTGAAAAGATTAGGAAATTCTTTGAGGAATACAAATTGTTCATATTATGAAAATATTATTGATGCCAAACAAGTTACAGACTATTATATTCACACCAATCTCTCCAATTCAAAACACACTTGAAAAAGAATAGAGAAGACTCATTTTGAGGGTGAACCTCACAGTTGGCATATCTATGATTCAAACATAATCTCAAAATCAATTTTTTTCTCATGTCCAATGTGATTTCTTCCTTACAAAAGGCTTACCATGTTGAAAGGATGAGATTTTATACATTTAACATGGCATATATATTTACCGATAAAATTAACTGACATGGTAAAAAATGTACTATTGATGAAATGTCTATTTTTTAATAACTAAAATGCTTAAATTTTTAAAAACCTAATGCAGCTTTCATTATAGTTTTGCAATATCTTGGACACAAATTTGTTGGATAACATAAAATATATTAAAAATTACTTAAGGTCCATTGTCACATGACTCAAATCCATTTCTTTAATAGAAAACAGACATTGAAGCAAGTATGCTTGAATTTTATTGCCATGAAAACAAGGAGTATAACTCTTTCAAAACAAATTATTGTATCCTAGTAACCTTAAATTTTTAATAATTACAAATTCAAATTTGGTATATTATTTTCAAATTTTGATTTATAGAATGTGTACAGAATGGCTTTGTTTCTCATCACTGTTTTTTTAAAAATACTTTCATTCCTTTCTTCAACTTGAGGAAAGTGTGATTTTTTTTTTTAATTTCTCCAGAGCCAATCTGTTCCAAATCCTTCCCTTTACATTTTCAGAGCCTTGTCTAGGGGACTGAGATTGTAGAATTTTATTTTAAGTCATAGTCGGGATAGAAAATATGATATAAGGTAAGTTTCCATAAGACAGAGATGAAGGAGAAAGTGCTGTGCTTTGTAAATGGGGCCAGGGGAAGGGTGACTAGGAGAAGAGCTTTGCCTGAGACCACCATGGAAATGAGCAGGGAGAGGACATTGCCTTGAAAAAGCAGGAAATAGAATACTTAATTTTTAAAATGTACTGTGTATTTCCCAAACAACAACAACAAAAATGTCCAAAAACACTGTTTTAAAACTGAGATAGATTAAGCTAGTTTTAGTACTAAGTTGAAGGTTCCATCCCTCTGCCTCCTCTCTTATCACTACTGAGTGGGATTGGGGAATCTGAATTAGCAATTGGATCAGTTTCTGATAAAAACAGAAGTGACATATTTGAGCCATTTAAATTGTAGTGTGTAGCTTTAAACTCATGCTACATTAATGTTTATTTCATACCTAGCATGCTTTAAAGATGCTCTAATTCTTTAATATCTATTCAATTAATATTGATAAAAATTTATGAGATGGATTTAAAGAGATTAAACACATGCCCAAATCATAGGGAAATATTTGCCCCACCAAACTTTGGTGCTCTTTGCACTTTATACGACCTCTTTATGACAAAAAAAAAAAAATGTAATTATTTCTGGAGGAAGAAAAGCAGATGGGAGTGAAAATTGGGGGTGGGGAGGAGAAAAAGAGGCCCAGGCAGAGAGAGGGAGGGAAGGGGGGAAGCGGGGAGGAAGGAAGGAAAGAAGGAAGGAAAGAGGGAAGGAAGGAAGGAAGGAAGGGAGGAAGGAAGGAAGGAAATGATCCCACTGTTTGGATTTAGAAGTGTAAATATTGAGAAAGATGGGAAGAGATCAGAACTTCTCACATTACTGTCCACTCAGCCAAAAGCAAATGATGCCTGGAAAGGAAGAGAAAGGAGAAAACATGCTCAAAGGATAAAGAGATTGTAAGGGAATGATTGGATTCTAAAAGTGAGTTTTATATTTCCTTTGTTTATGATTAGATTCTATTGTATGAGAGAACTTGTAGAAGGAATATTAGAGAGTAGCTTTTAAAAAATATGAAGACTAAGATAAATGCCAAAAAAGAAGATGGGAAATTGTAATTCCAATTTTTCACCATGGTGATATGGGTGAGAAAATAGCATTTTCAGATGGATTTATCACAGACTGATGGTGTCCAAACAGTGATGATGGATAGCTTGAGTTTAAACTGGAGAGAAAAGTTTAACACAGAAACAATGAGTTTGTCTCGAAACTGACATTGGTCTACATTTTCTAGCAATTACTTATATGGAGAGAGATGGGACATGTTTAAATTTGCAAACTACACAAAACTGAGAGGGATGGTAAAACATTGCATGGTCAAAACTGGAGGTAAGTTGATGTCAATATGTTGTTGTGCTAAATTAAATATACAAAGATAAAATAGAGAAAGATAATAGAAAGATAAGACCATTCTGTACTCAATGTAAAAACACACACACACACACACACACACACACACACACACAACTTTGCAAGTGTAAAATGAGAGATATGAGGCTTAGACAAGATAACCTAAAGCTCAATATGAATTGTTATTGTAATGTAGCTGGCTATTGGTAAATCTACTTTGAGCTTAGACTTTATTTTTAAAAAAAAGATACATTTTCTCAAAAGAGGAAATACCATGACTAGTTCTGTATACCACTCATTCAAAGGAGACAGAGGAAAACAAACAAAGGTTACATTTGGAGAGAGTGACCAGTCCAGGGTTATAGAGCATTACAAGCTCTTAGGAAGCCAGGCTTCATTCACACTGCCTTCTATTATTATTCAAAAACATATGTGGTGAAAAGCCAACACACTCACTCAATAAGGACTGGAGTTCTGTGGGAGTAGTGTTAATGGATAGAAATTGCAGAGTAACTGATTTTTTACTTAATATAAAGCAGTGGTTTTCAATATCACAATTGCTTAAATGAGCCACTTCGGGAGGCAGTAGGTTTCCATCGCTGGAGGTCGGTCTTCAAATAGAAGTTGGATGACCAGTTGGGGGAACATATTTAATATTGTTTGTTGCTTTGACACTTGTCCTCAAACAGTGCTTAGTACACATTAGCCACCAACAAAGTTTTATTGAATGAATGATTGAATAGAAAGAGGTTATTTATAACTGACATTTATGGAGTCCTCATCATTGGTCAGGCAGAGCTAATTTTTCAAAACTTTATAGGAAGGGGCGGTTACTGTTTTCTTTTTGCAGTTCAGAGAAATGAAGCTATCAAAGGGAAGGACAAAGGGGAGTAGAAGAGACAGAGTTTTGATTGTGGTATATCAGTCTCCTGAGCCTGTTTCAAGTTTCAGAAGGTGGTTAACTTTAATCTGTACGATTCTTTCACCAAACACATCCTAATATATGTTATTATTAATTAAACAAGTAGACCATTAGACTGAGGTTGTTCTAATACCTTATAAGCCTGCATAAGCAAACCAAAATCTAAGCCTATAAATGCCTCAACATTAAGATGTCAAGACCTAGGGACGGCCAATCACAGGAAGCTAGACTTTTCCAAATGAAGCAAATGCTTAAACTAAAGTGAATCAAATAATTCCCTTGCTTGCTTCTTCCTTTCCTCTGTCAAAGTCTCTCCCATAGCTTTTGTCAATGGAGTGCTCCAAACACTTCCAGGTTGACACTGCCTGACTGGGATTGAGTTCTGCTCAAATAAACTCTTAAAATCTTTAATATTCTTAGCTTATCATTTAACAACGCCAGTAGGAAGGGCTTGAATTTACCAACACTTAGTACATTAGATCCAATTTGTTTACTCTACTTGTTAACATTAAAATGGAGGTAAAATGGAGTGGTAGGAATTTGATCTCTGAGACAGTTAAATATGTTATGGGACTTTTAATTAATTAGCAGGAAAAAGGACAGGAAGGCAGCCAGGCAGACTAGTACAGTGCGTGAATGTGAGTAGCTGGAAGCCAGGGTGGCTCTTGGGCTTTATTATTTTGGATGCTTACAAGAAGTATATGAAGAAAATAGAAGGTGGAACCAATGACAGATTGCACTATTTTGTAGTTTTGCCTGGTTTAAACCATTGGTGACATTTTGAGGATTAATGCAGAGTGTCCGCTCTTGAGGCCAGATTTAATACCTTACTAATATCTATATCCTCTGAGCCTTTCAGCTCAGACTTTCAGCATTGCACAAAGAAGTGATCAGGACAGAGTAAATATGTGGTGGATACCATTGTCTCTGGGGCAACTGGAATGGTGCTGGTTTTAATTTGTAACTCTTTCTATTAGCAAGCCCTTGCTTGTTATGGTAATTCCAAAATTTGCTAGTAGCTTATCTTTAAGATTTACCTCAAGTTTTGTTCTGGAATGTATTGTATGACCTACTTATATAGCTACCTTTGTTTGTTGTCTTTTAAATTATTTATCACTCCATGTGTGCTTTTCATAATACGACTGTGATAGATTCTAATGTTCTGTTTAATTATCTGCATGTTCCTCCTCCCCTCCCTGCCGGTTCCTTGAGTCTGAATTCATTGAGAATGTGGCGACCATGCTGCTCATCTATTACCTTCCATGCCTAGCAAAGTGCTTAGCAAGTAATTAATGCTGTGAAAGCAAAAACTGCACCCAGTGAAGTTAAACAGGCAAAGGAAGACTTTATCTGAAGCTATTGCAATAAAAGAAAGGTCCAAACTGGGCTCGACTCTGACGAAACAATGGGTGAGAAAGTTTGTAAGAGCTGGGTGGAGGGAGTATAGATGAAGTTTCTCCTGTCTTCACTGACCAGAAATGATTTTACAACTTGGAGCAAGGGGCCTGCCTAAGTGAGGCTCCAGCCCTCCCACAAAAACTGGGAAATAGGGTTGCTGTCTTCCCTGGTGATTACATTTTGAAGAGATGACTCCTAGGTTCCTGAGAAAGACATTCCTGGGTTGTAAAATTAGCAAGATGCTTTTCCAGAGATTTCAAAGGTTAAAGAAAGCATTTATAACTGCAAACTTTCTGCCGTAAATTCTGTAAATAAAGAGAGTTCAAGAGCCTAGAGTCAGGAAGAAGCTTGAATCAAGTGTAGTCAAGCTGAGAGGAACATTAGACCACCTCGGTTTGTGTTCAGTGAAAAGTTTGCTACATGAATGAACAAATGAATAATAAGTAAACTTTATTTATAAATAGAAACCTTATAGTGTATTTCTTGGGATCTTAATTTAAATGTGCCAGCTTATAAGTAATATTTAAAAAGTAATATAAATTAGTCATTTAAAATAAGCTTTCTTTTATCTCTTGCTTATTTGACACTTCATTGTGCAGAAAATGCCACACCCCACAACATACCACATGTTGAAGATGCATAATGTTTTAAAAAATTAAAAAGACTCCAAAAACTTTTAAGCTGGAAGCATATTTTATAAATCGTTTCCTGCAGTGGAGTACAAAGTGATATATGAAATGACTTTTTTTAAAAATTATTTTTTTCAGAAGCTGTTGTATTTTCAACATTTTTGCCTATTCTCAAATCAAAAGCATTACATCAGACGCAGAAACATTATGTACAAACTCTCTGTGGTAGCTGTGGCTATAAAATAGGAATACAAATGCGTTCTCTTCCTCCCTTGATGGGTTGCTTATGAAGAGCAAATGAGAATGTGAAAGCACTTTACAACTATAAAAATAACTGTAGAAATGCAAGGAATTATTAAAATGAATAATGAACATACAAAGTCCATTGTGAAGGTATTTTTATTTGCTTTAACAGTAATATCTAAAAATGTAATAAGATATGGAAACTCAGCCATATCCTAAGACATATAAGATAATATTTGAGAGTTATCATCTTAAGATAATTAAGATAAATATTATCTTAAGATAATAGTGATATGTTTAAATATTGGATTTTTAATAATAACTACAGTTAAAAACATTTAAAATATACTGATTAATATCTTCCCAAAACTTGATAATTTCTAGAAGAATCATTATCAAGGAAGTAGTATTAAAAACTGGTTCAGATTATAGACTTTATTTGGATTCATGTAGTCTGTGTTCAAATCCCAGGGCTTCCACATCCTAGGTCATAATCTTGAACAAGTTTTATGAGCTCTTTAAGCCTCTGATTTGTCATCTATGAAACAGGAAAAATACCTACCTCCTATGGCTGCTGTGAGAATCAAATACGATGGAGTATGTAA
>NW_024412376.1:121634240-121682457 GCF_014898765.1 Herpailurus yagouaroundi | reverse complement strand
AACTATGTAGATTAACTTTGAGTTTTTGTCACTGTAACTTCTAGTGGTCTTAAAATAGTCCTTGTTTTTTTTTTATTAAAGTTGTAGTATTTTTCTTATAATTTTCATCATGCAGCTATTTGACATGTAAATCTTTTCTATTTCTGCAGAAATTTTCTTTGAAGAAAGTTTTGCAAGTCCCATATAATATATCATTAATTTTAAATTGCTTTTGAAATAAAGACATTTTTGGGGCGCCTGGGTGGCGCAGTCGGTTAAGCGTCCGACTTCAGCCAGGTCACGATCTCGCGGTCCGGGAGTTCGAGCCCCGCGTCAGGCTCTGGGCTGATGGCTCAGAGCCTGGAGCCTGTTTCCGATTCTGTGTCTCCCTCTCTCTCTGCCCCTCCCCCGTTCATGCTCTGTCTCTCTCTGTCCCAAAAATAAATAAACGTTAAAAAAAAAAATTAAAAAAAAAAAAGAAATAAAGACATTTTACCATACCATATTTGGAAAATGTATCACAGGTACTATAGTACAGAAGCAATAATGCTGAATTGGAATTTTTGAGACTGGGTTTTTCATTTACCATCTGTCTTTGGGAAAGTCACTCATTTCATAGAATCCCAGTTTACTGATCTGTAACCATTTAGATAAATAAAATGGTGCCCTGCAGATATCATGCCAAAAGTCCAGAGCCTGTGAATATGTCACATTACATGGCAAAATGGACTTTATGGTCAGTGAGAGAGAGTTTTAGGTGGGAAGTCTTGCAGTCTTCAAAAAAAAAATTTTTTTTTAACATTTATTCGTTTTTGAGAGTGAGAGACAAAGCGCATGAGCAGGGTAGGGGCAGAGAGAGAGGGAGACACAGAAGCCAAAGCAGGATCCAGGCTCTGAGCTGTTAGCACAGAGCCCAACATGGGGCTCGAACTCACGGACTGAGAGATCACAACCTGAGCTAAAGTTGGACGCTCCACTGACTGAGCCACCGAGGCACCCCTGTAGTCTTCAAAATGTTAACACAGGTTTGGCTGTCAAGTCTTCATATTCCTAATCTTATCCTGGAAACCATGGGCAAAAATAATTGTATATGCAATTGTGAATAATTGACTTAAAGTTTTTTCCTCCTACAAGTCTTACTGACGTGTGTCATCATATAACTGTTGAACTATTGATATAGCTATTGAATATCTGACCGTTTCCAACCAAATGTTGTTGTCTACATCCTCTTAGACCCTGTTGCAGCAATTATAGCTTATTATAATAACATCCACCCATCTTCTCCATGAGCTCTGAAATTCTTTAAATGACAGCATGCGTAATTCTTATGGGATCATTTTAATGTATTGGGGAGAAAAGTAGTATTTTCCTCTTTGCTTAGAGCCCTGGAAAGTAAAAGCTGTAGATCTGTCTTAGCTCTTAAATCTGACATCAGCTTTTGTTTGTTTTTTAATGTGGGTTCTTAGAATTATACAAGCTAGGAGTAAAAAATTTCAACTAAGTTTTTTTTTTCTCTTGATTTTCAAATATTCTTTTTATTTCAGAATTCCGTTTTTTTCTCTTCCACCTTCCTCATCATCTCTTTTTCTGTGCTACATTTGAGGGAGAAGTGTTGAAAGCTGAAGTGTTGTTTTACTTGTTGGTGGATGTAGTTTCTCATGGGTATCCTCTGACAATACCACTATGTAAAGCTAATGAAAATGATAATGCACCATCGTATCTTAAGCTTATATGCCTGATTGCTCCATCCAATCACTTATAAAGAACCTTCAGTCCAGAGACTATGAGGAAAAATCAAGAAATCCATCTTCTTCCTTTTCTTATTTCTCTGTTTCTTAATTACATGGCAACATTGCTACATTAAAGGTTTGGAAAATTGTATGTTTGCTCTCATATGAATAAATAGGCAATAAGCCTGGCTCACTCTTTCTTGAGAAACAGTCCCTGTTTCAGAGTCCCTTTTGAAACATGTATTGATCATTTTATGGTTATATAGGCAGGGATGCATAGCTGAAACATTCTCATATTAAACTTGTTTCTTAGATACATAGTTTTTTTTGCCAGTAAATTGCAATTTTGAAACACATCTGTGAGTTACTGTATCTGTCTTAGAATGCCATAAAATCTGACATCTTGTTTCATCATTTTGGGTTGCTTATTCCTTGTCTTATAACCCTTATCATTAACAATGAGATGAAGAAATCAGCAGATGATTTTCCATGCAGACCCCATAAATCTCATGAGCTTAGTTTTGCCAGGTATATTCTGAGAGAATTTATGCCAAGATGACAAACTTGGCAAGTCCAGGTTATGTCAAAATATATGTGTAAAGGAAAACTTTCCAATATTTTACTATTGAGTGATAGCTGTGCACTCCTTGTGAACTTTAAACTCCTATTACTGTTAATTGCCATGTGTCCTGTGTATGAATCAAAATGTCAGCACTATATTGGTATCTTTAAATTCAGAAAATGTTGCATACTTTAAAAAGTCGTATTTCCTAGGCCTCACCTTCTAGGAAGATTTTTATATTTTGAATCCATTGCATACCACAAGAAACCATTTTGGTATATCTGGATAATATATACCAGTGTGGGCGGTGGGCAATGACTCCAGGTAGCTCATCTAAGAATATCATTCACAGCATATTTAAAGTGTGCAGTTGGCAGGAGATTAGCATAATGTTATGCTACATAACATCTGTTTTAAGGGACCAGCAAAATCTGAGTAAATAAAGACTGTTGTAACCATTGAAGAACATTATTACATTCCCATGAATAAAAACTGACTCACAGAGACAGGCTATGTATTTTGGAAAGGAGTATTCTTAAAATTCTAATCTGAAATATCAATACAATTAAGTTCCACTGTAGCACTTATTCATTTCTGTCTTCTAACAAAGTTACCCGTTTTACATGTCTGTCTTCTCTACTACAATACCACTAATTGCAAGGTATGTCATATGTATTTAAAAGCAAAGAACTGGTATTGAATATATTCTTTGGAATTAAATTGAACAATACAGGAGAGGAGAGAGAGAAATTGTTGAAAGTTGAAAAAAGTGGACCGAAGTCCATTTGTGGCGCTCACCATTGATACTTTATGTGCAAAAGACCATTAAAAAGAATTGGAGGTAGTTACAAGCACCTCACTTATTAGCAAGTCTCCTCTCTGGCAACTTCGACTGTACAGAAACCAGGTGCACTGGACATATGCTTTTCTGCTAAGCATCTTTTCGGGAAAATGGCCCCTCCTTCATTCTTGCTCTATGTGGTTAATGTGGTGCTAATCTTACCTCCTGGTTCTGGGTATAAAAATGTCCTGTGCAGGCCTGTGAAATCACAGCACCTTCCTGACGGCTTCAGGAGCACATGACTCAAGCAAAGTTGATAGGAATCCCACTCATAGGACTGTGTTAGCACGGTTGGAAAATAGCATGCCTTTCTTTCCTGGAATTGTCACTTTTCCAAAAATTTGAGCCTAGAGCTACCAGGGGTTGTCTTTGCCATGTCATGGGAAAGATTTAGCCCCCAAATAAACCAACATGGGAGAAAAACAGAGAAGAGTGATAGAAAGAGATACACTGATGAATTGTTTAGATCACCCATCGAATTCAGCAAGCCCTCTGGCCAGTTGTGACCCCGGAACTTTAGACCTCTGACATTTATAAATATAGGAAAACTGGCCAATGTAATAAATGTGAATGTACTGAATGTGGAATGTACTGAATAGAGATTGAACGGCAATGGGGAGTTCCTTTCCAGGGCTTCAGTGTTGGCGCATTTTTGTTACATAAGCAGAGTAATTGCCAAACTGCTGTTTTAGATAAAATGTCAAAACGTGTGTCTTTCAAGGTCAGTATTTTAGATCCCTAAAATTGCAAGAATGTGAATAGCTTCAGGTAAATTTGACCGCATAGAACAAATATCACTAGTAGGAGATAGTCTTGGAGCTAGAGAAGATAATTGGATAAAATCTCGGGTTATTTCCCTTTGAGGATGGAGTGATTTTACTTCTCTTTTGTTTAACTTTTGTCCAGTTTTACTGAGGAATAATTGGCATACATCTCTGTATAAGTTTCTGGTGCACAGCATGCTTTGGTAGAGCTGCGTAGTTTCTCTTCTGAACATAGGACTAACCACCCTGTATTTGCATATTTGTCTCTTCTAGTATTAAAATTCAATAAAGTAATCAACAACCAAAAGTATTAAAAGGAGACCCATTCTTTACTCAGTATTTCTTAAAGGTCAACTCCATTTTCTTTAAGTTTATTTATTTATTTTGAGAGATGGAGAGAGCATGAGTTGGGGATGGAAAGAGAGAAAAAGAGAGAGAGAGAGAGAGAGAGAGAGAGAGAGAGAGAGAGAGAGAGAGAGAGAATCCCAAGCAGGCTCTGCACTGACAGTGCAGACACGGGGCTCAAACTCACGAACCACAAGATCATGACCTGAGCCAAAACCAAGAGTCTGACACCTAACCGACTGAGCCACCCAGGCATCCATCTCTAATTTTTAACCTAGGCAATAGTTCTTAAAATTGTTTTTCATAGCAGATGCCCTCAAAGCTTCTCTTCAATCTCCATTTTTCCTTCCTCACCCAAAATACCTCCCCAAATCCAGCTGAAGTACTCTTGGCTTTTTCACCTCTCCTGTCACCTTCCTGGACCTGTGGTTTTTCTTTTCTTCCTTCTTTAATAGAACCTCTTCCAGTGCAGGGCCACTCTAAGAGAGGTACACAGATTCATGCCATCCCAGGAATGTATGCTGCCAATGGCAAGGAGAAAAGTACAGACATTGAGAGGAAACATTTAGAACCTTTAATAGCATATTGATAGAGTTTTGTTTGTTTGGTGAATCTAGTAACAAAACATGGGCTTGAGTTTTGCCTTTTTTTTTTAAATTTCATTTTGTGTTGTTTTTATTGTATTTAAAAATACAACATGTTGGTCTGTGATAGATTGTGCAGAGTGGGGAGTGGTTGGTCTTTTATCACAGCTAGTTTGAGAAACACTATGCTAGGTTCTTCTGGGTTGGTGATCAATGTATTATTTAACTACCTTTGCAGGACATACACCATCCAATCAGAATAGAGGCCCACCACAAAAAGTGTTATTATTATTATTTTTTTGCCTTCTGAACAAGCATTTACCTGAATATTTGTCTGACTCTCCTATAGGTCTCCATTTTCTGATTTCTCTAATCCTATACAACAGCTTGGGAACAAAGCAAGAGAAGCCAGAAGCCAAAGACAGTTCTCTTTTGCAGCCTTCAGGTTAATCAAAGTGATTAACCTGAAGGAAACTTCTATTTAAGTTAGATTATTTTTCATGTATCTATTATTATCTTAGTTGATTTGCTTGTGTCTGATTTTAGAGTAAAAATTCCACAAACACTGTAGCTATTGCTGTACTTTTAATCCAAACATGCAATATAGTCTACTTTAAAGTTCCTTTAATGCTATATTGAGCTGTTAATTTCTTCCAAGGCAGTGTTTCTAAAAATAAAATGTTTCTGACATGACTTTCTTGAGAGAGATATATTTGTAAGGCCATTTGCATCCCATTTTGCAAATGGCTTCAGGTTGGCTTTTTGCCCCCTCCTTTGTTTTCTAAAGGTATTTCCTTGGGACCTACATACTTTGCTTCCTTAAGGCTTTTGTTATACAGGAAATACTTTGCATTATTTAGAAAGCATCTGAAAATAACACAGTTAGCCACTTTCCTTATAACATCAGCAACATCTCTCTTCCTTTGCTCACATTATTCTTAGATTTCAAATGTTGAGTCATACTGATTGCCTGTGATAAATTGATCATTTTATGAGATAAGTAGGCTGTATAAACATTCTCTACTCACATGCTGGTAACATCTTTCTGTTTTTTGGGCAAACCAATTCATATCTACTTTTTCGATTGTCATCGCTCTTTGGTTAGCTCTCAAATCACCTTCTTCAGCCCCAAGCATTCTCCTTGTTTACAATCTGAATTTTCAAAGGCCTGATGTATCCTTCTGCTTGTGTATACCTGAGCTCTTCAAACACAGTACACTTGAAATGAAATGGATCTCTTACACCCACCCTCATTCTCATCTCTGATGAAGTAATCTACTTTTTTTTTTTTTTTTTTTACTAATAATCTACATTATTTTTACTAGTTGTGACGTCAGTCTTCCACTTGCCTAGGACACAATAACTTTGCCTTCTCCCTTTCTTTTATCTGATTAGTCACCAAATCTTGATTTTACCACAAAAAATGTCTTTTGTATATTTTTCATCTTTTCTCTTTACACTTCTCTTCCTTTAGGCCTGCATTTTACCTCTTACTTTTAATTTCTTGCCACTCCATTTCACTAGCCATGCTACCACTAGGAGTTTCTTCCTAAATCACAAGTTGGTTCACAATGACCTTTCCCCATCTCAAAAATCTTCCAGTTTTCTGCTACTTGCAGAATAAATTCAAACTCTTTAGCATGAAATTTAATGCCTCTCAAGATATGTAGTTTAATATAAATCAAAACCTCAATGAATTTAGTATATGCCCCATAACCAAGATTTGCCATTTCACATGTCTCTATCATTTGGAATGCTTTTCTTTCCAATCCTTTTCTTCACATATCATTGTCCTCCTAAACTTTCCAGGCTTACCCAAAATGCCTCCTTATTTCCTGTACACAAGAGGCTCATTCTTGTGAAATCCTAGGGAAATTGGTTTGGATCTCTACTCTGGTTTGGGCTTATTATGAAGATAGTGCAGTTTTATCACAGATTCATTTAACTTACTCAATCATCTATATATGTGCTCAGAATTTTAATAATACTGTTGAATTCATCTCTACTAACTTCCTTTTCAAAGAAAAGATGAGTTGAAAGTCATGGATTTTAAGTTCCACATATAGGTCTCAGTTCCCTCAGGCTTTTGATAGGAGCATTGTGCTAGTTATAGCCTGATGTGGACCTAGTTTGGGAGGATAGAGCATTTTTTTGTGTATTTCAGCAATGTCCCAAAATGCTAGGCCAATGATAAAGAAGCATTTCAATAGGTCATTCCTTCTGTGAGTGTGCTGAACTAATTAAGAGATGTATGGTCATTTCCAGCATGGCATTTCCCTAAGGAGATTTTCAAAATTTGAAAAAGCAGCAAATCTGCAAACTTTTAGGTTGTAAACTTTTAGCTTTAGGGTTTTCAACTTCCTAAGGAACCATATATGTCATTTGTTTCCCTTTTAGCATGTATCACAATGCTTAACTCATAGTATTTGATGCATGCTCTTTTAACTGAATTTATTTAGGCCTTACCTAAACAGCATGGGTCTCATAGAGCAAATAGGCTCGAGCAGTTAGGATTCTTTATTCTGCTGTCTTCGTTAGGGTGGGAATTTTGTATATTCTCTCTTTTAATACTTCATGATCAATTGAAACATTCTGCAGTAAACCCTTACTACAGCTTTTGTGAATTACTAGAATGGGGAGAAATCTTAACTTCTTGCTCTAGTAAATAAAAGTGCTGGGCTGATATGAATAAATTTACTTGAAATTCAAGGAGAATAAAGTTCACCTCAGTCTTCCAAAGAATCAGTGCCATGTGGCTCACAAATATGGTGAATTCAAACTCACCAATTATAGCTGTGTCTTTCTGGCATAGTCAGTCTGTTTAGTGTGGTTTAATGTAGTTACATAAATATGTATATTATATATGTAATATATCCTACATTAAAAATATATACATTATCATATAGCATTATTGTACAGCACATTATTCACGTAAGTACATTCTGTCTATAACATTATCACATGTCAGTAATAATACATTCTCCTTTTCTTTGATGTTGTGACATTTTAATGCCTTTGCAGGAAAAAGATGACACAGTGTTCTACAAGTTGTAACGTTACAATTTTACACTTTGGAAATTTCATCTTTAGATGGAATCCTTTTATAATCTGACTAATGTAAGGTTATGTTGTCTCTCATTACCACCTTTGATCATCCTTTCGGCAGAGCAAGGATAATGTCATCATCATCATTAAGCTCTGGACGGACTTCCTGTTGGTTTTTTAGATAATCCCAATATTTTTCATTTTATCAAACATACGAAGGGCGTTTCTACTTCTTTTTATTTCTTATTTTGAGTGTTTGGGTGGAGGCGAAAAGGGGTTGTAAAATAAGTATCCTGAAAAGAGCAATCTTAACTGTACATGTAAGTTAATTTTTCTCCTACTAGTATTGTCCCATTGTTTTGTTGTTGTTATTGTTGTCATTTTGGATGGATGAGCCTCTGCCTGGAAATGAGGCTTTGAATTTAGGACCCAGGTTAAATGTTTACCTAAATTGTCATATTTCAACTAGATTTTTTTCAACATTTATTTATTTTTGGGACAGAGAGAGACAGAGCATGAACGGGGGTGGGGCAGAGAGAGAGGGAGACACAGAATCGGAAACAGGCTCCAGGCTCCGAGCCATCAGCCCAGAGCCCGACGCGGGGCTCGAACTCGCGGACCGCGAGATCGTGACCTGGCTGAAGTCGGACGCTTAACCGACTGCGCCACCCAGGCGCCCCTCAACTAGATTTTTAAACCTCATCATCATTTTTAAACTGCAGTAGCCAAGTACAGTAACTGTCAGAAATGTAGCCTAAAACTGGAAGCTTATAGTTTTTAGCATTTGGGCTGCTCTCCTGCCTAACATTTTTACCACCATTCACATTTTAATTAAGCTATTGACATTATATTAGACTTTCATATTAATACTATCTTTTGGGTTGTTTTTGGTAGAGCTTTTCCATAATTGAAATATGATAAATATTGTATGAAATTATTTTATATATGCAAATCATATCTGCTGTGCAGTATCCAGACTGCTTTAGAATGACAGTGGAATCTGAATAATTAGGTGGCTGCCAAAAGGTCAGCTTGACCACTTCCACAAACATTTAAGAAGGCACATTATGTTGCAGTCATAAAGTCCTTCACTGTAGTAGCTTTGATTATTTATTTCTTACCACCATTATGAGGTCAGTAAGAATTATCTTTATTACTATGATTCTATGATTAGAAGAATTGAAGGATATGGAAATAGATGGAAACTGTGGTTGAGCCAGCTACCCAAAGTTATAACCAAGGTCACAGGAACAACGGAAATCTGAAATTACATGTTTCAATCCCTATCTGTTGTTTCATTGTTTAATCAAAGGAGGCAGATTACTTCTTGTATGTGGTATGTTTGCAGTTTTTCAGCCTGGGTCAAAACAATATCTTGTATTTATATAGCACTTTAAATTTCATCTCATCCAGTCATTCAGCAAATATTTCTTTAGTGCCTACTATGTGAACTGCACTTCGGAGGAGTGTGTACATAGCAATGTCACATTTTCTGTCCCCAAGGAGCTTCATATACACAATTCATCTTAATGTAAGACAAAGAGGAGAGAAAGACATAATAGCTGTTGAAAGGAAACATTGGATTAAAGATCAAAGGGCACGTGTTGACTTTCCTTCCAAGTATCTCTTAAAACTATTCTTGCCTTCCCAAGTTCAGATGTAGGCCTGTGGCTGGGGTATGTAGCCACCTGGACAGCCAAATGACTTGGCATACTTTTAAATTGATAATCTTTAAATATTTGTTTAACAGTTGATTGGATAAGAAAATCAATTTCCAATTTTCTAAAATCATAATTTTTTTTTTTTTTAGTTTCAAAATAAGCTATAACAAGCACTGCTAGGAATTTGCCCAAGGGATACAAGAGTGCTGATGCATAGGGGCACTTGTACCCCAATGTTTATAGCAGCACTCTCAACAATAGCCAAATTATGGAAAGAGCCTAAATGTCCATCAACTGATGAATGGATAAAGAAATTGTGTTTATATACACAATGGAATACTATGTGGCAATGAGAAAGAATGAAATATGGCCTTTTGTAGCAACGTGGATGGAACTGGAGAGTGTGATGCTAAGTGAAATAAGTCATACAGAGAAGGACAGATACCGTATGTTTTCACTCTTATGTGGATCCTGAGAAACTTAACAGAAGACCATGGGGGAGGGGAAGAAAAAAAAAGAGGTTAGAGACGGAGGGAGCCAAAACATAAGAAACTCTTAAAAACTGAGAACAAACTGAGGGTTGATGGGGGGTGGGTGATGGGTATTGAGGAGGGCACCTGTTGGGATGAGCACTGGAAACCGATTGTATGGAAACCAATTTGACAATAAATTTCATATTTAAAAAAAAAGAATAAAAATCACATAATACTTAAAAAATAAGCTGTAACATGTCAGGATGAATGCATCTTGGTTCACAGTCTCACATGTAAAATTTAATGTTTTAAATTTTCACATCTTCCATTTAATTTCTGCTTTTGAATATGTGGTTACTTCTGGACTGATGAAAAACTTTGGGCCTTCCAGGAGTTCCTGCTTTCCCAAGGTTTCACATGGTGAGAAGAAAGGGATAGAATATATTAGATTTTCAGGTACTGTTACACACTGAATATTAATCAAAGAAATGGAAAAAAATAGGAGCAAAGTGTGCACAAATTAATACCTCAGAATATTATGTCAGCCGCATTCGCTTTCAGTAAATTGTTGTATAGTCATGAAAGTTTCTCACCTAGGTTATTTTTCTTAGAGCTGTCCAAGAAGATGAGCCATGACTTTTTGTCCCAGAGAGTAACTGCCAGGCTTTGGAAGTTTAATAGGGTTGAGCAGGTTCCTCATCAGAAGATGCAGCCCCATTACCCCATAAGACCCTTTATTTTCCCAGCACTGGCCCTCTACAGTCACCGCTCTTTCTAAAGCTCAGTGACAGACAAGGAGAACTCTCCCTGCAGGACTCGAGGGTAAACATCTATGTCTAGTTTATGCCAGCCACGTGGGAATTTTAGGTGTTAAGCTGGCAATGGCATTATCACTCACTTAAAATCCTACCTATCTCTTTCTTCTCAGACTTGTAATTTTCTACCTAGTCTCTGGACTTCTCAGACTGAGACATAACCTCATAACCTCTTGTCTCCATTTAATTTGCCCACAAGGGGACCTGGAAAAAAAGGAGAACAACCAAGCAAGTGATCAGGTCCTTCCACCTCCACGTTTCCATCTGGGTATTTCTGCCTCTGTCACCATTATCTGACCTAAGTAGAGATTTTAGACCAAAATGAGACTAGACTCATGAAATAGAGAAGCTCCACTGCTAATTCATCTCTGGATTCCTGAGACCATCCCTACAGGCCTTAACTTCCACATCATTAGCCGTGCCCTCCCAACCACCATGCACAATCCATTATACAATGTTCTTCTATTCCACAGGCAAATCAAAGAGGAATCTATGCAGTTTTCTAATTGCTATTTACTGCCCTAGAATGTTTACCCACTAAGACCAGGCAGCTGTCTTTGAAACTTTCCTACATAGGTCTTCTTTTTCAGCGCAGCCTCCTTGCTGGTGGTGCCATAGGCACGTCTCTTGATTTACAAGCCATTTTCATTAGAACACAACTGGTAACTCTAGAACTCCTGGAGAAGTTTCCTCTTCTCCATTGTGTAATCTCATTCTGCAAGCTGAATTCCTCAATAAATATAGCTTCTCGGGGCGCCTGGGTGGCGCAGTCAGTTAAGCGTCCGACTTCAGCCAGGTCACGATCTCGCGGTCTGTGAGTTCGAGCCCCGCGTCGGGCTCTGGGCTGATGGCTCAGAGCCTGGAGCCTGTTTACGATTCTGTGTCTCCCCCTCTCTCTGCCCCTCCCCCGTTCATGCTCTGTCTCTCTCTGTCCCAAAAATAAATAAACGTTGAGAAAAATTTTTTTTTAAAAAATAAAAAAAATAATAAAAAAATAAATAAATATAGCTTCTCCATTCTTTCTAACTCAAGTATATTTTTCGTTCAAGGCTGGCAGAAAACTTAACATTGGTCTTTCTTGAGGATTTAATTGTCTAAATTCTCAGGAGTATCAGAGCCTTTCAGGAATTGAGAGGAAATTAAGAGGGAACCCCATAGGTAACTGAGAAGTATCAATGACTGTTTAAATGACTCCTTCAGATATTAGCATGCCATTCTAGGGGTGTAAAAAACCTTTTATAAAACTGAGTCTTCCACTTCTCTGAAGAAATAACCCCTACAGTCAGAATTAAGAAATTCAGAATCCACAAATCTCAGTGTCTTTCTCTGTCTCTCCAATTTCTGGCATTAACACTTCTCTCTACCAAGAGATCCTATCTCCTGGAAGAAAAAAAAAACATAGGATGAAAGAAAATAACATGAGTAAAGTCTGAAAATATTTTCAAGATACATGTGCACCCAACTAAACATGATTTTATCTCTTTTCAATCTTTGTTATTTTCATTTATTAGATATAAGGAAATGAAATGAACATTGACTTCCTTTTTTCTTTTGTATTTTTTTTTTGTTGTTTTTGTTTCCCTTATTAGCAAGTTTTTTTTTCATTTCTTCATAGATTTTGGTTTCTGTTTTTTATGCTTTGATAATTTCCTTATATATCACAATGTCTTCAGAAGGAATATCAAAGGTGTTAATTTAGACAAAATATATCTTTCAGCTTGCGCTATATACCCTCTGGTTTTATAATGTAACTGATCACAATTTTGGACTCAAGGTTTCAGGGCTGGATTTTGACTTATTGCTGCAACCCCCAATTTGAACATCTGCCCTAAAACAAACAAACAAACAAACAAACAAACAAACAAACATACTGGACAAAGATAAGAGTTATTGAAAATTGCTACTCTCTAATTCAGAAAGGAGCATGATCAGTGTGCATTTTGCCATTTTGTTAATTATATTATACATCTTTTCTGTTTAACTTGTATCATATTCTCAATTCTGTTCACTGATTAGTTTAGTACCCTTTTATGTTGGTATCCCAGGCATTTGCCTGACTGGTCCATCCTGTAATCTGACAGTTTGGTCCACTGTTATATCTTGCTTGGACCACTGAATAGCCATTAGTCTCCTGCCTCTGGTCTTACTTATTCCAGTCATTCATCCACAGGGTAGCCAGAGGTATGTGCCTAAAATGCAAATCTAAGAATGTTACCCACTTGCTTAAAACCCTTCAATAACATCCCAGAGTCTATGACAGTGAACTACAAAAGCTACCTGCTTAGATTTCCCTGGAATATCTAAAGACTGAATACAGGGCTTTGCTATACAAGTACTGGCTGAGGATTTCTGATGGGACTAGGCAATCTCTGGTGGGGTTTGGAAATTTGCATTTGCATTTGAGCCAGAGCCCAGGGAAATTCTTATGCTCAAAAAAGTTTAAGAACCACTAGTTTCAAGACAGTAAAAAAAAATAAGTCATTATATATGATTGCCTTGCTCATACTTTTACTATGATTATGGACTCTCTGTTCAAGCCATGCTTGATTGCTTGTATTTTCCTATTTCTTTTATACCTTCTTGCTTTTTTCCACAAGCCATTCCTTCTTTCTTTCTTTTTTTTTTTTTTTTTTTCTTCAACGTTTATTTATTTTTGGGACAGAGAGAGACAGAGCATGAACAGGCGAGGGGCAGAGAGAGAGGGAGACACAGAATCGGAAACAGGCTCCAGGCTCTGAGCCATCAGCCCAGAGCCCGACGCGGGGCTCGAACTCACTGACCGGGAGATCGTGACCTGGCTGAAGTCGGATGCTTAACCGACTGCGCCACCCAGGCGCCCCTTTTTAAATTTTTTTTTTCATTCCTTCTTTCTTGAATGCCCATTCTTTCCTTTTTATCTGGCTAATTCTTACTTGTTCTATAAGAGGCAGTTGGAACAATTCTCTATCTATGAAGCCTTCCTTGACCTACCGCCTCCCACAGAGAACCATTCTCACCCTTCTAGGTACTCCTATCACACTTAATAAATACTATCATTACAGCGAGAAAGAGTTGAAGTTCAAGTTAGCAGGCAGCTGTGAGCATTGTGGCCAAAGACAGGGCATGAACTAATGCACCTGACTCTTTACTGTGAGGGTGGTAACTATTTTTTATATGTTTTTGATATTATCATTCACTACAATGGCTGTCTTAGAGAAGGCATTTAGTAATTTTTTGAATATCTTAAAAATAAATGTGTAGTGGGGAATATGAGAAGACTTTCTCTGTTTTGTTTTTGGTTTTGGTTTTTTCAGCCAAAACTGAATCAGGGATATTTCTCCTACTAGACCTTAGTAAGTGCTATAGGAATCAGTTATCCTCTTACCCCTTATCACTTTAACCTTACTTCCTGCCCAATATATATAACCAGTGTAGGGAGGTGAGAGATTGAAAAGCATGTTATCAGCTTTATTGGCCTCACAGGAAGCGAGTTATGGGTGGTGAGAGGCTTTTCTACCATGGGGATGAAAGGTAGGCACTCTGTGACCAATGCAAATCATGGGGACACTAAAAGAATCACTCACATACCTTTACTACAATAAAAGGGACTGATGTTTGTCCTTATTTGAATATATACTTAGGTGGTAGATTTCTGACTTGCCTTCTGCCTTTCTGAGCAGAGGAAAAGAATTGGAGAGAAAGGTCAGGGCAGGGTGGGGTAGGCGTGAAGCAGTCTGTGTGCTTCCTGGCATGTTAAGGATGTGTGAATTGTTTGTGTCAAGTGTACGGTGGGGAAGGTTTTTAGCCAGCCTTGTAGGAACTGGCTCAGGAGAACTGATGGCCAAGGAGGATGCCTTTGCATGAGGTGTATACCTGGGAGTGGAAGCTGGGAAGATCACGGTGGAAGAAGATAAACTTGAACTCCCATAAGCAGGAACTGTGGAGTGGGTGATACTCTAGACAGATGTGTCTCATGGAAGAGACACATCCCACAAGCAGGGGATATCAGTCAGTGTTGGCCAGAAAAGCAGTGTAGCCACTATGGAGAGAATTTCAGCTCTTTGCAGTTAAGTTCACCCTTTTCTCCTCCTTTCTTTTTATTTTCATCATTAGAGGAATTATGTCCTTAATTGGGAAGAAAGGGAAGGACTGAAAAAGACATATCTTGTGTCCAATTAATGTTCCTAAAATCACAATTATAGCCAACAATCGGAAAGATGAAAGTTGTACATAGATTATCATGTGGAATTTTAAACTGAGTTGGACTGACTATATAGTCAACAATGTCCAGAGGGCTACAGAGGCTTCCTAAGATGATCAATAAAGAATCTGCTTCCCATTGGGGAGTAGTAATTCAACAGAACATTTTGGAAGGCAGTAATTAAAGGAAAATAAACCATTTTATATTTTATGCTATCAAGTCGAGCATTCTTTTTTTTTTAAATCCGGTTTACTTGAATGAAAATAATGAGCACTAGAAGGCAATAGAAGTTCACAGAGGGCTAGTTATGTCTCAATAATATAATTTCAATTTCTAAAAGTGTTTCTAGAGATTTGGAAATACCCAAGCCAAACAAGATGAAGAAGGAAGCCTCAGGATAGGAATGGAGATAACAAAACTTATAGTTTGTACAAGTGTCTAAGAGAATTAAAGTGTCAACCAGAGTGGAGTGGTGTTTATGTTGAGTTAGGAAGGAGAAAATAAAAACAAAACTTTTTATCAATTTCCACTTGGTGTTACACATTCAGGAAAGGCATCTTATTGAATAGAGGTCAAGAGTTTTGCATGAAATAGGAAATTCTAGGTTGGGCTTTGATGTCAGACAGGATTGAATGTACATTCTGGCTCCACTCCCTAAAGTAGTAAGACTTTCTCTTGACTTCACTTTTGCTCTGGGTAAGTGAAAATAACACCATCACCCACTTTGGATTGTTGTGCAAATAAGTGAAATTATATACATACATAATATGATATCAGACACAGTGTAAACCCTAATAGGTGTGAATTTCTTGGCCTGTTTTACTGCTAGAGATAGTATTACTTCCTCACATTTTCTAATAGATAAAGCTTCTTTCAAAAATGTCCAACTCCTTTAACCACATTCATTAAGCTACTTTTACATTATAAATTCTGGGGCACCTGGGTAGCCCAGCTGGTTAAGTGTCAGACTCTTGATTTCAGCTCAGGTCATGATCTCACGGTTTGTGGGCTCGAGCTCCATGTCCAGCTCTGGCAGTGTGGAGCCTCCTTGGGATTCTCTCTCTCCTTCTCTCTACCCTTCCCACCCATGCTGTCTCTGTCTCTCTCAAGGTAAATGAATAAAAACTTTAAAAACACATTCATACATTATAAATTCTTCCAGTTGCTTTGATTCTGACAATGGGTGCTTTGAATGGAGATACTGGTGTAGCTAGGTTTATGAAATCCAGAGTTCCATTCTGTGTTAATGAAACATCATGCTTCATGTGTTTGGTTACTCACACTGTGACTCTATTTGCCAAAGCCTGATCAATTCTTGGTGACATGATAAAACTAGATTTTGGATTAACAAAGCTGGAGGCTAGCCCTTAGACCGTGGTGACCACATGAAGGCATGACTTCTCACAGTCTTCATGTGTCACATTGCTACTACCTCTCTTTTGAATTGCTCTGTGAAACCACATTATGACCTTAAGAATAGACCATTTGGAAACAAGGCAACTCCAGAACGTGTCATGAAACTACAGCTATAATACAGGCATGCACAAAATGGCAAGCTCATCAGGCAGGATAGTTAAGCAGATTAAACAGCAGGTACACTCTTCTCCTCAGGGCAGAAAATGACATGAAACTGCAAGCAAGGCATTAAGGAAAAAGGTTCACAGTGGTAAAAAATTGTTAGCCACCTGCCAATTCAGCACAACAGCAGGTGCACATGTTAAATGTCCACGCAATCAAAATGGGTTTTTAAAGCTTTTGCATAGTTATAATGTCACTTTTTGCCCTTTGAAAACAAGACAGTGCTGGAGTGCATTATGTGTTTTAAGTCTTTGTCTTGAGAAGAAATAATAATTTGATTTTTTAAGTTGAAGATATTTTAAAAATTCTGAATACATCTATGGACATAGATATTTACAATAAACTTTGAAAATCTAACCTTTTCCCTCCATTACAACATTCTAAAGTGATTAGGGATTATTTGGTTAACTCTGCTATTAATTTTGATTTCTTATACAAAAATAATTACTTTTACCCAATTGCTGCTTGATAATATTCCTTGTGGTTTGCTGATTGACAAGGTGTATTACAAATGTTGCCTGCAAAGCTAGGCTTTCTGAGATACCCCTGGGATTACATGTCAGGCCCTTGTCTGATTGAACTTTGGTTGCATTCAGGTCAGAAATTATCATGGTATCTGACACATACTCAATAAATATTTTTTCAATCAATTCATTACTTATGTTGTGTAATAAATTTAGAGCATGCCTTTAGTAGGAAAAAAATCATAAACCATTGATGTTTAGTGTTGAAAAGATGTCAAAGGCCATCCATTTCGCCTCCTTCATTAAAAAAAACAAGAAACTGAGGACTAAGAAGGGAAATAACCTGTATAACGTTATTGGCTAATCATTTAAAGAATCCAAATATAGTTTTTTATTTCAATATATAATTTTTAAGAATATATGCATCATTATACTAAAAAACTTAAGCATTTAAAGAACTTAAGATACTTTTTCTTTTTTTTTTTTTTTTACATCTTACATTCATTTCTGGATGACACAGTTCTCTTCTGATTTCCATCGGTAATTTAGAATATCAGCACAGCAATCACTTCACATCAACTGAGTAATAGTCTAAATTTTTCTTTGGTATTTTCACTAAGATAATAATAAATTATTATTTTATAATAAATATACCTCTATATTCACAGATAATATGAATGAGATAAGTCTAATTTTATAAAATAGACCTTTTGAAGCTTTTAACATTTACATTCTGGCCCTCTGCAGAAAGTTTGCTGACCCTGCTCTAAACTTTCAGAAATACAGCTGTGAGATCTTATGATTCCTTCCTTCCTTCCTTCCTTCCTTCCTTCCTTCCTTCCTTCCTTCCTTCCTTCCTCTCTCCTTTGCTGCCTTCCTCCCTCCCTCCCTCCCTCCCTCCCTCTCTCCCTCTCTCTCTCTCTCTTTCTTTCTTGCAAACAGGGTCCTTTGAAACCAGATCAGAACTAGAAAAAGGATCTCAATAATCAAGTGACAAGTATTTGAATAATCCATTAATAATCTATCAGGTGTGACCTAATTTATAATATCAGGAAAATGAATATATCAATTGTTTCATAAGCTAGTCAGTAGATTATTTCTTTTTGAGCACCTGATTTATTTTGGGAACTATGGTTATTCAGTGATAACTTTCATGTAACTTACAGTCTCCTAGAGTGGTTAATCAATAAGTAGTCACATGAACAAGCTAGTTTTGATAGTAATCTATGTTTTAAAATAAACAAAGCAAACTGAAAGCCTACCTCCTGGCTTGTGAAAGATTGGGAAGTACCATTAATTGTTACCAATGCCCAGCGTTCAGCTCTGCACTGTCAGCACAGAGCCTGCTTGAGATTTTCTCTCTCTCTCTCTCTCTCTCTCAAAATAAAATAAATAAAACATTAAAAAAAATTTTTTACCAATATTTATCAAATGACTACAATGTGCCAGATACTGTTCTATGCAATTTATACCTATTAACTCACTGAATATTATCAACCATCCTATGCAATAGATACAATTAAACCCATTTTATACATGAGAAAACTGAAACAAAGAAGAGATCTGTACCTGCCTAAAGTCATCCAGCTAACTTACGGTTGGACCCAGGATTTGAATCTAGGAAGTACAAACTCAGAATTCAACCCTCTCCTGGCTGATCAGCGATTTCTCTGAGTCTACTTACTATGATAACATGGATCAAGCCATTAAAAACTGCTTGTGGAAGAGAGTTCTAGGCAAAAGGAATAGCGAGGTTATGGGATGGGGGCTGAAATAAACTAGGGTTGTTTGAAGACTAAAAAGTAGTGGGGCTATAGCAGGAAATAAGGGGGGAAAAGAGTAGGAAATTGTGTCAAACTATGGATTGGCATATAGGCCATGAAAAAGAACTTCAGTTTTACCAGAAAATGACTTAATATGATTTATATTGTAAAAAGACTATAGGAGGACAAGAGTAGAGGCAAGATACAGAAGAAACTGCCAGTGGCTTACCTGATCTGTTCTCTCTTCTTTTTCCTACTAAACATAACCCCCAATTTTTTCAGGTAGCAATACACACAGTAAAAATTATATCTCTCAGTTCCCCTTGTAGCTTGAAATGGTCATGTAGCTGTGATGGCCAATAAGAGAGAAGTTGAAGTGTGTGGGTGGGACTTTGGGGAAAAAGTCATCTCTGTGGAGCTGACTCAGCTGGCAGCAGTCTTCCCTTCTCCTGCGGCTGCTTCTTCCTCCCCAGAACATGTAGGTAAAGGATGGAGATTCAAAGACCACATAGCCACTGTAAGGAGATCTGGAATTTACAATTCAAGGATATCTAAGAGACACAATGTGTGAGGGACCAGGGGCTACTGCAGAGGACCTGGACTATTACATTCCATCTCTAGTTTTATGAGAGAAAAACCAGCTCCGCTTTTATCCAAGCCACTTTTATTTGAATTATTTTTCAATATGTAGTCAATGTCATTGCTCAGATTGAAACTAGAGGGGCGCCTGGGCGGCTTGGTCAGTTAAGCATCAGACTCCTGACTTCGGCTCAGGTCACGATCTCCTGGTTCCTGAGTTTGAGCCCCACATCCGGCTCTGGGCTGACAGCACAGAGCTGTTTGGGACTCTCTCTCTCTCTCTCTCTCTGCCCTGCCCCCTGCTTGCTCTTTGTCTCTCTCTCAAAATAAAAAATAAAAATAAAAATAAAAAATCAATAAACTTAAAAAACAAGGAAATAGAGATAAGTCAGAGGGTTATCAAAGTGGTCCAAACGAAAGGTAGTGTTTTGGACACTGGTATTTATGGAGATGGTAATTCAGTGTAATGCTGGCTTGTAGAATGAACTGTGTAAATATTTGCTTGAAAGAAACACTGAATGAATGAATGAATGAATGAATGAATAATTTACTAAAGTGATAATTAAGGTGGTTAAAAAACCACAAAACTAAAATTCACCATGATTGCAATCATGTTAGAATATAATAATTAAATAATACATGAAAAGGAACATAGTTATGTCTATTTTATATATTAATGCCTTTCTAGTTAAAATTTAAAAAGTGGCTAAAAATTAAATTTAGCTCTTTAAAGTTTCACTGGCCCAAAGTTTCTTTTGGAAGGGAAAGCAAACTTCATCCATCTAGACTACTGTATATAGACAGCTTCCCAGAGACAGATCAACATTTAAATTCTTTCGGATGGGTAAAACTATGCCTTTTTCTAAGCACGGAGACGAAGTCTTTAATCTCTTCTCTCCCAGTCCCTACTGCTTTCCCAATCCATATGCCACATTTGCCAGATTGACAGTTTGGGTGAGCATATTAAGGAACTTTTTAATCCCCCTTTTGGTAGTCATCCACTGCCTGCTTCATACATTAGGGAATTCTCTAGACCAAGAGAGGAATTCAAAAGCAGTGGTGGCGGATGCACTGGATAATTTAGAGATGCAGCCACCTGACAACTGATTCTTCAGTGACTTCACTTCTACTGACAGAGGTAAAAGAAAATGCTGAAGTTGTCAGTCCACTTCTATTTTTTATGAGCAGATTTTGTACTTTTTGGAGCTATGGGATGCAGGTGCGTTGCAGGAATGAACTTCATGTGCCAATCTGCAAAGCAATCTTTGCTCTTTCTTGTGATAGAAGTAACACTAGAGGAACATTTTTCACCTGAGGATGGCAAAGCACCTCATTAAGATAGATTTATTAAACCTCCAGGGCCCTCTGTGGAAGAGGGATGGTCAGCTGTTATTTATCAAGATGGGAAACCTGGGCAAAAAGGAATCCAAGTGGCTAGCTTATAGTATCAAAATTTGGCAAACTTTGTATGCTTTCTGCCCTGGTTTTATAACTGATGTCAGCACAGCCATGTGGTATGTTGGTATTTTAACCACTAGTAGGTGTGCAAGGAAGGGGGAAATGCTAGATGCAGTATCCCTCAGCCTCTACACTATTGATTGACCTTGTGGGCCAGATGATTCTTTATTGTGGGTTGGAGCTGGGGTTGTCTGATGCATTAAGGATGTTTAACAGCATCCCTGACACCAGTGGATGCCAGTAACATCCCCAATTGTGACCACCAAAAAGTGTCTCGGTACACATCCATTGTCCCATGGAGGACAATGTACCCACACTCCCCTCATTAAGAACCACTGCTCTGAGGGGTAAGGAAGATGGCGGTGTAGGAGGACGCTGAGCTCACCGCGTCCTGCGGATCACTTGGATTCCACCCGCACCTGCCTAAATAACCCAGAAAATCACCAGAGGACTGGCAGAACGGATTCTTCAGAGCCAAGCATAGACCAGAGGTCCACGGAAGAGGGTAGGAAGGGCGGAGAGGCGGTGCACGCTACATGGACTGGCAGGAGGGAGCCGGGGCAGAGGGGCAGCCCACTGGCAAAGCAGAGCCCCTGAGTCTGGCTGGCAAAAGCAGAGGGGCCAGACGGAGTGTGTTCAGACAGCAAGCGGGACTTAACATCTGGAAGGTTATAAATTAACAGCTCTGCTCAGAGAGCAGGAGGGCTGGAGGAAAACAGGAGGGAGAGTTGTTGAGCCCTGGAAGACAGAGCGCAGCTTGGTGGGGAACAAAGGCGCTCACCAGTGCCATCACCTTCACCCTTCCCCCAGCCAAAATCCCAAAGGGAACCGGTTCCTACCAGGGAACTTACTTGCACCTGGCAAACACCCAATGCTGTGCTTCTGTGGATCCATCCCTCTGGTAGGTCTGACTCCCTCCCCGTGCTGCAGGGCCCCTCCTGAAACGGGTCACTGAAGGAAAAGCTAGCTAAGCCTGCCCCTCCCACCCCTGTGCACCTTGCCGATCCACCCCAGCTAATACGCCAGATCCACAGCACCACAAGCCTGGCAGTGTGCAAGTAGCCCAGATGGGCCATGCCACCCCCCAGTGAATCCCGCCCCTAGGAGAGGGAAAGAGAAGGCACACACCAGTCTGTGGCCCCAGCGGTGGGTTGGGGGCAGACATCAGGTCTGACTGCGGTCCCACCCACCAACGCAAGTTATTCAAGACAGCACAGGGGAAGTGCCCCGCAGTCCCACACCACTCCAGGGACTATCCAAAATGACGAAACGGGAGAATTCCCCTCAAAAAAAAAGTCCAGGAAATAACGACAGCTAACGAACTGATCAAAAACGATTTAAACAATATAACAGAAAGTGAATTTAGAATAATAGTCATAAAATTAACCACTGGGCTTGAAACGGTATAAAGGACAGCAGGGAATCAATTGCTACAGAGATCAAGGGACTAAGGAACAGCCAGGAGGAGCTAAAAAATGCTATTAATGAGCTGCAAAATAAAATGGAGACAACCACGGCTCGGATTGAAGAGGAAGAGGAGAAAGTAGGTGAACTAGAAGATAAAATTATGGAAAAAGAAGAAGCTGAGAAAAAGAGAGATAAAAAAATCCAGGAGTATGAGGGGAAAATTAGAGAACTAAGTGATGCACTAAAGAGAAATAATATACGCATAATTGGTATTCCAGAGGAGGAAGAAAGACGGAAAGGTGCTGAAGGTGTACTTGAAGAAATAATAGCTGAGAACTTCCCAGATCTGGGGAAGGAAAAAGGCATTGAAATCCAAGAGGCACAGAGAACTCCCTTCAGACGTAACTTGAATTGATCTTCTGCACGACATATCATAGTGAAACTGGCAAAATACAAGGATAAAGAGAAAATTCTGAAAGCAGCTAGGGATAAACCTGCTCTAACATATAAAGGGAGACCTATAAGACTTGTGACCGATCTCTCTATTGAAACTTGGCAGGCCAGAAAGGAATGGCAGGATATCTTCAATGTGATGAACAGAAAAAATATGCAGCCGAGAATCCTTTATCCAGCAAGTCTGCCATTTAGAATAGAGGGAAAGATAAGAGTCTTCCCAAACAAACGAAAACTGAAGGAATTCATCACCACTAAACCAGCCCTACAAGAGATCCTAAGGGGGATCCTATGAGACAAAGTACCAGAGATATCGCTACAAGCATGAAACCTACGGACATCACAGTGACTCTAAACCCGTATCTTTCTATAATAATACTGAATGTAAATGGACTAAATGCGCCAACCAAAATACATAGGGTATCAGAATGGATAAAAAAACAAGACCCATCTATTTGCTGTCTACAAGAGACTCATGTTAGACCTGAGGACACTTTCAGATTGAAAGTGAAGGGATGAAGAACTATTTATCATGACACTGGAAGTCAAAAGAAAGCTGGAGTAGCCATACTTATATCAGATAAACTAGGCTTTAAATTAAAGGCTGTAACAAGAGATGAAGGAGGGCATTATATAATAATCACAGGGTCTATCCATCAGGAAGAGCTAACAATTATAAATGTCTATGCGCCGAATACCGGAGCCCCCAAATATATAAAACAATTACTCACAAACATAAGCAACCTTATTGATAAGAATGTGGTCATTGCAGGGGACTTTAACACTCCACTTACAGAAATGGATAGATCATCTACACACACGGTCAATAAAGAAACAAGGGCCCTGAAGGATACATTGGGTCAGATGGACTTGACAGATATATTTAGAACTCTGCATCCCAAAGCAACAGAATATACTTTCTTCTCGAGTGCACATGGAACATTCTCCAAGATAGATCACATACTGGGTCACAAAACAGCCCATCATTAGTATACAAGAATTGAAATCATACCATGCATACTTTCAGACCACAATGCTCTAAGCTTGAAATCAACCACAGGAAAAAGTCTGGAAAACCTCCAAAAGCATGGAGGTTAAAGAACACCCTACTAAAGAATGAGTGGGTCAACCAGGCAATTAGAGAAGAAATTAAAAAATATACGGACACAAACGAAAATGAAAATGCATCAATCCAAACACTTTGGGATGCAGCGAAGGCAGTCCTGAGAGGAAAATACATTGCACTCCAGGCTTATCTCAAAAACAAGAAAAATCCCAAATACAAAATCTAACAGCAAACCTAAAGGAAATAGAAGCAGAACAGCAAAGACAGCCTAAATCCAGCAGAAGAAGAGAAATAATAAAGATCAGAGCAGAAATAAACAATATAGAATCTAAAAAAAACTGTAGAGCAGATCAACGAAACCAAGTGTTATTTTTTTGAAAAAATAAACAAAATTGATAAACCTCTAGCCAGGCTTCTCAAAACGAAAAGGGACATGACCCAAATAGATAAAGTCAAGAATGAAAATGAAATTATTACAACTAATCCCTCAGAGATACAAGCAATTATCAGGGAATACTATGAAAAATTATATGCCATAAACTGGACAACCTGGAAGAAATGGACAAATTCCTAAAACCCACACGCTTCCAAAACTCAATCAGGAGGAAATAGAAAGCTTGAACAGACCCATAACCAGCGAAGAAATTGAATCAGTCATCAAAAATCTCCCAACAGGGGCGCCTGGGTGGCTCAGTCGGTTAAGCGGCCGACTTCAGCTCAGGTCATGATCTCGTGGTCCGTGAGTTCGAGCCCCGCGTCGGGCTCTGTGCTGACAGCTCAGAGCCTGGAGCCTGTTTCAGATTCTGTGTCTCCCTCTCGCTGACCCTCCCCTGTTCATGCTCTGTCTCTCTGTGTCTCAAAAATAAATAAAACGTTAAAAAAAATTAAAAAAAAAAATCTCCCAACAAATAAGAGTCCAGGACCACATGGCTCCCCAGAGGAGTTCTACCAGACATTTAAAGCAGAGATAATACCTATCCTTCACAAGCTATTCCAAAAAATAGAAAGGGAAGGAAAACTTCAAGACTCATTCTATGAAGCCAGCATTACTTTGATTCCTAAACCAGACAGAGACCCAGTAAAAAAAGAGAACTACAGGCCAATATCCCTGATGAATATGGATGCAAAAATTCTCAATAAGATACTAGCAAATCGAATTCAACTGCATATAAAAAGAATTATTCACCATGATCAAGTGGGATTCATTCCTGGGATGCAGGGCTGGTTCAACATTCGCAAATCAATCAACGTGATACATCACATTAATAAAAGAAAAGATAAGAACCATATGATCCTGTCAATTGATGCAGAAAAGGCATTTGACAAAATTCAGCACCTTTCTTAATAAAAACCCTTGAGAGAGTCGGGATAGAAGGAACATCCTTAAAGATCATAAAAGCCATTTATGAAAAGCCCACAGCTAACATCATCCTCAACGGGGAAAAACTGAGAGCTTTTTCCCTGAGATCAGGAACACGACAGGGATGCCCACTCTCACCGCTGTTGTTTAACATAGTGTTGGAAGTTCTAGCATCAGCAATCAGACAACAAAAGGAAATCAAAGGCATCAAAATTGGCAAAGATGAAGTTAAGCTTTCGCTTTTTGCAGATGACATGATATTATACGTGGAAAATCCGAACGACGCCACCAGAAGTCTGCTAGAACTGATACATGAATTCAACAAAGTCGCAGGATACAAAATCAATGTACAGAAATCAGTTGCATTCTTATACACTAATAACAAAGCAACAGAAAGACAAATAAAGAAACTGATTCCATTCACAATTGCACCAAGAAGCATAAAATACCTAGGGATAAATCTAACCAAAGATGTAAAAGATCTGTATGCTGAAAACTATAGAAAGCTCATGAAGGAAATTGAAGAAGATATAAGGACATGGAAAAACATTCCATGCTCATGGATTGGAAGAATAAATATTGTCAAAATGTCAATACTACCCAAAGCTATCTACACATTCAATGCAATCCCAATCAAAATTGCACCAGCATTCTTCTCGAAACTAGAACAAGCAATCCTAAAATTCATATGGAACCACAAAAGGCCCCGAATAGCCAAAGTAATTTTGAAGAAGAAGGCCAAAGCAGGAGGCATCACAATCCCAGACTTTAGCCTCTACTACAAAGCTGTAATCATCAAGACAACATGGTATTGGCACAAAAACAGACACATAGACCAATGGAATAGAATAGAAACCCCAGAACTAGACCCACAAACGTATGGCCAACTCATCTTTGACAAAGCAGGAAAGAACATCCAATGGAAAAAAGACAGTCTCTTAACAAATGGTGCTGGGAGAACTGGACAGCAACATGCAGAAGGTTGAAACTAGACCACTTTCTCACACCATTCACAAAAATAAACTCAAAATGGATAAAGGACCTGAATGTGAGACAGGAAACCATCAAAACCCTAGAGGAGAAAGCAGGAAAAGACCTCTCTGACCTCAGCCGTAGCAATTTCTTACTTGACACATCCCCAAAGGCAAGGGAATTAAAAGCAAAAATGAACTACTGGGACCTTATGAAGATAAAAAGCTTCTGCACAGCAAAGGAAACAACCAACAAAACTGAAAAGCAGCCGACGGAATGGGAAAAGATATTTGCAAATGACATATCGGACAAAGGGCTAGTCTCCAAAATCTATAAAGAGCTCACCAAACTCCACACCTGAGAAACAAATAACCCAGTGAAGATATGGGCAGAAAACATGAATAGACACTTCTCTAAAGGAGACATCCAGAAGGCCAACAGGCACATGAAAAGATGCTCAACATCGCTCCTCATCAGGAAAATACAAATCAAAACCACACTCAGATATCACCTCACACCAGAGTGGCTAAAATGGACAAATCAGGAGACTATAGATGCTGGAGAGGATGTGGAGAAACCGGAACCCTCTTGCACTGTTGGTGGGATGCAAACTGGTACAGCCACTCTGGAAAACAGTGTGGAGGTTCCTCAAAAATTAAAAATATATCTACCCTATGACCCAGCAGTAGCACTGCTAGGAATTTACCTAAGGGATACAGGAGTGCTGATGCATAGGGGCACTTGTACCCCAATGTTTATAGCGGCACTCTCAACAATAGCCAAATTATGGGAAGAGCCTAAATGTTCATCAGCTGATGAATGGATAAAGAAATTGTGGTTTATATACACAATGGAGTGCTACGTGGCAATGAGAAAGAATGAAATATAGCTCTTTGTAGCAACATGGATGGAACTGGAGAGTGTTATGCTAAGTGAAATAAGCCATACAGAGAAAGACAGATACCATATGGTTTCACTCTTATGTGGATCCTGAGAAACTTAACAGAAACCCATGGGGGAGGGGAAGAAAAAAAAAAGAGGTTAGAGTGGGAGAAAGCCAAAGCATAAGAGACTCTTAAAAACTGAGAACAAACTGAGGGTTGATGGGGGGTGGGAGGGAGGGGAGGGTGGGTGATGGGTATTGAGGAGGGCACCTTTTGGGATGAACACTGGGTGTTGTATGGAAACCAATTTGACATTAAATTTCATATATAGAATAAAAAAGAATCACTGCTCTTGATGTAAACTGAAAAAAGGAGACTAAAAACATCTAGATTCTAGAAGTGATACTTAAGAGGAGGATCCGGCTTCACGAATAGAATGTCCAAAGGTAAGATGCAAACACTAGCTTGATTTACAGAAACATTGTAATAAAACAGGATTCAGGGCTCAAGAAGTTTTCAGATGGCATGTATTACTAAAGCCATTGGAGCAGGTGCGCCTGAATGTCTCAGTTGGTTAGGGTAAGTATCAGACTCTTGATTTCAGCTCAGGTCATGATTTCACAATTCATGAGGTTGTGAGATAGAGCCTGTGGGATTCTCTCTCTCCCTCTACCTCTGCTCCTCTCCCATGTGCACACTCTATCTCTCTCAAAATAAACTTTAAAGGCGTTGGACTGGGCAAGTGTGATTTAATTTGAATGATCCAAAGTGGAAGAAAGCTCATTCAGCCAAAGTGGAAGAAAGCTTACAAAAGATAAGTGAAGTCTCAGGGCCTTACTGAACAGACTGGGCTAGAGCTCTGGGTGAGTCAGCCAAGAAACTGAGACCTGAGTAGTGGCATAGAATGAGCTAACAAAGCAAGATGAAAGCTTTCCATGCTACTTCTGGACTGTGCCTGATGGTAACTTCTGTGGCTAAACATGCCCCACGTAATACTATCTGGGGGAGGGGTGGTGCTGAGACTGTCAAGGGAAGATATCAATACCTATTTAGAGGGGCAAAGGGGAGCAGGGGTGATGATTAATCAGCTTCACTCCCTTCATAATTACCGATTAGTTGCCAGATAGTAATTTATCCCCTGGGTCTGCATTAAATTCTGAATCTACAATAGGAGAAGTAGCATTTTTTTATATTTAAATATAATTTACACATTAAAAAAATAGTAACCAGAGAAACATTACTATTATTGATCTTGTCATCTAGTACGTGGGGCTGGCCATTCATTTCATTCTGTAAGATTGTGATTTTTTTTTTAAAAGCACTAAAAGTTTTTTTTCCCATAGTAAAATATACTCATAATCAGCTTAGAATTTATATGGGACATGATAAGTTTTATAATAATCTGTCATCCTTCAATTCATCCATCCATCCAAATGAACTACAAATATTTTTTGAGCATTTGTTGGTGTTAGGCACACATTTAAATATGGGGCATGCAAATGTAAATAAATGTGGTCCCTGGCCTCAAGTAGATCACAGAGTCTTAGGGATATAATATTCAATTTTGACAATATTAATTGCACTTGCAACACAGTACAGGGAGCCATGGCAAAGACGTAATATTTTCATTAAAACTTAAAGAATTATTAACGTAGATTTTAGGGCATAGAAGTTGGGACCCACAGAGAATACAAGGTGTGAATGATTCTTACGATTTGAGAACAGGAACACAATTGACGTGAGCATTTAGAGAAAAGCCCAGAAAAGTAGTCAGGGGCGAGTTTGTGAATATTCTTGTTTGGCATGCTAAGTGATGTAGGCTTCGACTTTTCAGTAGAAGACTTTTACAGCAATGGAATGACTTGATCCGGTTTGTGTTGTGAAAAGATCATTCTGAAGGCAGCGTGGAAGATTTATTAGACTTCAGACACATTAGTAGCAGAGAGACCAAGAGAGACCTATTTAGTCAGCTGGTGCAGTTGTGAATGTGACAAATGATGATGACCTGAACCGAATCAGTGACAATGGGATAGAGATATATCCCTAGAGAGAAGAGAGAGAGGAGAATTGTTCTGAGATATGTTAAGAGTAAATGGATTTGGTAATTGGGTTGATTTTATATAAAGATGTTAGAAACTGAGGAATGAAGGATCAGTGTTGACTGAGTCTGCCTTTAGGTCAACATGGTCTATTCATAAAGAATCGGGCAGGTAGTATTAACCACATACCATGGATAGATACTCCTGTACCATTATAAACAATCACCCGGATTTTTTTTAGTATTTTGCCAACTGTAATTTTCTTTTCCTTAGCTTTAACTTAGGGTATTTCTTTTGGTTTCGCTCCAGGCTCAGCACTCATTTCCTCTTGACTGTGTGGAAACAGGACCACTGTTTCCCTAGATTCTTGACTTGAACTCTAACATAAATATGCCTTATCTACCCAAAAAGAGTATGGAAAGTTTTTATATTGGATGATTGGATTAATGTAGATTCTTTCTTGATGAGGGAATATCCAGTTGCTCATGTCTAATGCCAGTTACAAATTTATCTGGTAGCTTAAGAACCAGTACAGGGAAAAATGCAAATATGAATATTCTCACATTCTATATATGGCCACTGAAGTCATTAGCATGAAAATGATCTTGAGAGACAAATGTATAGAATAAGAGAATATCAAAGATAGAAATTAGGAAACAAATATTTTAAGGCTCAGTTTAGAGGTAGGATAAAATGCTGGAAGAAGAGGGAATTGCTAATAGACTTAGGAAGAGAACTATATCCTCAGGTCAAGAGGGAAAGTAATTCTTTTTTTTTATTTAAAAAAATTTTTTTTTCAACGTTTATTTATTTTTGGGACAGAGAGAGACAGAGCATGAACGGCGGAGGGGCAGAGAGAGAGGGAGACACAGAATCGGAAACAGGCTCCAGGCTCTGAGCCATCAGCCCAGAGCCCGACGCGGGGCTCGAACTCACGGACCGCGATATCGTGACCTGGCTGAAGTCGGACGCTTAACCGACTGCGCCACCCAGGCGCCCCAGAGGGAAAGTAATTCTTAAGACAACAGTGGAAAGTACCTCTAAGAGATCAAGCAAAATAATAATTAAAAATTCCCACCAGAGTTTGAAATAAAAAGCACCTAACTATATTATCAAAAATTATTTTCTTAAGTAATAAAGGCCAAAGTCATCTCTGTGGAATAGTAAGTGAGAAAATGAAGAAAATAAGTATAGTGTGTTCTTTCAAGAGTTTGTGCTATATACTGAGTTACAGAGTAAGGATTATGTTCTTAGAGTAACATATGACCAAAAAATATATTTTGATGAAAAAGAATAAATATGTTCAAATGCTGAGAAGAAAAGTGCAGAGTCCAAGATAAAGGAAGTGTCATCAGTCAAACAGGATCCCGGAAGGAGCAATAAGGGAATGAGATCTCAACGTAGAAGGAGCTGTCTTGGAAGTGAGGTGGAGCATCTCGTTTTGAGACATAAATGAGAAATGAAAGAATAGGTATAGGGGAAACTAGTAGGTTGGTGGATAGGAGATAGATGGGTGTGGATGTGGTAGGAGAGTAGTTGATGGAGTTTATGTTTCATAGCTTTTTAGATTCTCAGATGTGTATGGGCAAGACAATTTGCTAGGATTGAGAGAAAAAGACTGAAAAGGGTTTGTAAAAATATAATAAGGACTTAGAATAACCAAAAAAAAGGATGTTAAAGGGAAGAGCTTAGAGAGAAGTAAAAGGAATTTAAAGCTTTATTGGAGTTGTTTAGTTGTATATATATATATATATATATATATATATATATATATATACACACACACACACACACACACACACATTTTTTTTTTGGTCACATCATGGTTTGATAGCATAGTTGCAGAAGCTGACATGTTAGTTGGTTAGGTCTTGGGATGGGAATTCGCAGTATGAATTCTTCAGAAGGACAAAGGAAAGGAAGAATGGAATGGAGAATTAAACTTTAGCCTCTGAATCTACCAATCAACTTTACCCACATTATCTCATTTAATCATCGCACAGTGTTTAGAGGTAGACATTATTTCTATTGCACTGAAGAAAAATCTAAAGTTGAGATAGTCACAAGTTCTAAATGGCAGAAACAGAATTTTAACCTGTGTATGTATTATTTTATATTTGGTGCTCTTTCAACCAAATTCTGCTACGTAAGAATTAGGAATTATCTGAAATCATTAAGCAGTGGGTCTAGATGGAGTGAAAAGCAGATGAAACATATACAAGGGCTTTTGAAGGAACAGAATAAAGAAGGGTCAAGGAAAAGGGTAATTAAATGTCATGGAATAATTGGTGCATTTGGAGCATAACCACAAGGGTTGTAAAAGAAGAGAAGCTATAGCCAGAAAGTGGGAATTAGGAGGTTGAGATTTCAAAGATGAAGAACATCAAAGTGTTAGAAAATCCTTATTTGAGGTCCTGAGAGTCCTTCCTTAAATTGCAAAGCTGAATTATGATGGATTCTCTATGTCAAGGAACAATGATATTGGTGTGTTGATTAAGTTAACCAGTTAACCTTGTGAAAGCTGAAATGGTCCTAATGATGGAATAACTTAGGTGGGCAAAGATGATGAACCTTGTAATTGAGATATCAGAGAGATAAAGGGTAAAAATCCTGACTTTGCCACTATTAGATGTAACTTGTTCAAACTTAATCTTCGTCTCTAAATTTTGAGAGACAAGAGCCTCAAGAATTGATGGAAAGGAACAATTTTATTTTATGGTTTGTTTTTAACCAGCTTTTACTTTCAATCTAATTCCTACACCCAGTTAATTACAAATTACACTTTTTTTGGTAATCTTCTAATATGTTTTGTCAAAACCTGGAAACATTTTTATAAAACTTATAAATCTCTTTAAGGTCACTTCAGGTAACAATGATTCAAGTAGGATGGCTTACTTCAGTGAAAATTTGGAAAATCGGTTTTCTTGCCCCTCATTTTGTAGAATGATGGATTAGACTAATCCTGGTCAATTTATAGTGTTGTATTATTAATCAAAACTGCTTTTTTAAGTCTAATTATGTCTCAACAAACCATAGATAAATGATTTTATTATCAGGGATTTATGGTAACTCAAATCACTGGGAAGGAATAAAATCTCTGTGCTTTTAATTCAACACTTCCCATTATTATTAGCAAAAAAGATAATTTCTCTAGTGGGTGTCAAGGATATGAAAAGCGTTTTTACTTTTTATTTAATCAAATCAGAAAAGGGGAATACTAAAACCAATCATACAAGTCCTCTATAGCCCTAAAAAGAGTTTCCTGTGCACAAGAATGAGCCCTAAGCACATGGCAGTTGCAGCCAATGAGGAATCAGTTAGTTGTCTTTCACTGTGTGCTCTTTCAGGGTCACCACACATAACCAACACAGTTCTGTTTTCATAATCACATCTCATCACCTGTTGTGCCTTCTGGAAGTTAGCTCCCACCAGAAGAACTAATACTACCACTAATAATGTAAAGTAGGATATCACAAATAAATTTGGTAAAATGGCACTTTTAACGGGAGCAAAGTTTTATCTTTTACAATCAGAGAACACAGTAACAGCATCCTTCCTTAGGCGAAGAGGATGCTTTAATCTCTAATCTATTAATATTCTCATGTATGCCCTACAGGTTCATTTTGTTCTTTGGATTTGATCTTTTTTTTTTTTTTTTTTTAATTTAGCCTTATTCAGTTTATTTTCTGAAGGTGCTATAGTGGACCATTTTTATCACCATTCTTTTTTTTTTTTTAAGTTTATTTATTTTTGAGATAGAGACAGAGCACGAATGGGGGAGCGGCAGAGAGAGAGGGAGACACAGAATCGGAACCAGGCTCCAGGCTCTGAGCCATCAGCCCAGAGCCTGACGCGGGGCTCGAACTCACGGAGCGTGAGACCGTGACCTGAGCTGAAGTCGGACGCTTAACCGACTGAGCCACCCAGGCACCCCTCACCATTCTTGATAATACTGCTGCTTCAGATTTTGTTTAGATTCCTTTTGTGTTGCTAATGACCAAGATAGATGGAAAAGAACCAAGTTGGTGAATTAAAGAGCAGAAGGATAAGTTTAGAGATTTACAATTTTCTTCTTACATCATTGTCAAAGGAATGGGAATAAAAATCAGTGTTTTGCGTTGATAAATATATGAAGTAACATTTCAATTTCAAACCCATATAACCATTGTGGGGGGCTTTTGAGTATGGAAGGGGACAATGCCAATAATTAGACCAGGGTAACAGGATTAATCCAGGATTTTCCTACATAAACCAAATGCATGGTTTTATACCTGCTTTTATGTCCTTTACCCCATTCCATGCTATTTTTCATGGTTATTTATGAAACTGTTTGATGTGTTTTTGGTAGCTGAAAGATACCTGAACTGGTGTTATTTCTCTCTACACTCCATTTGTTTCCCACGGTGATTTGTGTGTAGTACATCTTGAAAAAGGTATTTTCCCGATAAATGATGAATGTTTGATGTATGAGCACGCACTACTACAATGTGACCAATATGTAGTTTTGCGTCAAAGAGTAGCTTCTGACATTTTAGAATCCTTATTACCTTCCAGAACTCTGTCCTCATTTTTTATCTTAAGCTCATTTAAAAATATTTCTGTTTTTGTTATCTGTAATTAGATATATGTTCCACTTAGCTTCCAGTTGTAGAGTGTGTGAGGTCCTGTCCCAAATTCACCCAGTTATACAAAGTCAAATCCTTGGTAATGTCTCTGAAACATTTTCATTTTCTTCTCTCAGCTATAATGGATTCAATTTACAGAGAAATTACAAGTGAAGAAATACTTATTTTTCAATTCCATTTGGAAATTTACTGGAATGTAGACTTTAGAAGAATAAAATCATCTTAAATATTACTTAGGTCAACTACCTCACTTTTGGATGATAGGATCCTGAAAATTAAAATTACTTGTCCTATGTCAAATAGTAGTAGAAAAGAGACTTATGTCAATAAATCATGTACATTTATATTTCCAGCCTGTTTATGTGGATTTTAAAGATGTACAAATTAAAACACACAAAAAAAAGAAGAATCTTTCTGGATAGTGCATCACCTGCAGTAATCAAAGGTTTGACTATAGTGGTTTAACCAAATAAAAGCATAAATAAAAGTTTCTTAGATAAGTAAGTCTGCAAATAAGTGCTATAGTGATGATATGAGAGCTTTAAAACATCTGTATTTCAGGCTCCTACTGTCCTTCTGTTCCATTGTCTCTAGCTTGAAGTTTAATTCTCCCGATTTCCTCATAATCTCAAAACAACTACCCAATTTACATATTTCCATCTCATTTTTGGGCAGGAAGAAATAGGAAGGGCAATACCTATATTTGGAAGGCAAACATTCCCAGAAGTCTCCAGGAAACTTCTACTTGAATCTATGGCCACCAATGGCTATAAGGACAGCATAGGACCTGTAGGCTATTTGATTTTTAAACTGGCACCTTACCACTCCAAAAAACCCAGAATAATTTCTTAATATGGAAAGGGAAGAAATAAGTGTTTATTAAGCATCTATCAGTATTTGCTACAATTTAAGTAGGAAGGGAATTTTTTCAAGTATCTTAATATCTCTGCTTTAATCAAAATCAGACTCAAACCTTGGGACCAGGAGTGACACCCAAGAAAACAGAGTCATTCTGGTATAGACATCATTCTCACTACATGATACCACCATCTCACGATGCAGGGACTTGAAAATTATCCACTCTTATACCTGCTTTCCTCAAGGGTCTAGACCCAAGCATACCTGATTTACAGCTTATTTTCATGCAAACGTTATTTTCCATATTGATTATCTGCAAAACTTATATACCTGCTGATTTAATTTAATGAATTCAGTCAAACTTGGTTGATAATGACTGAAAATGATTTGAAGCTATCTTGATATGTTACCACTGTTTTTCTTTAAAAAACTTTTTTAATGTTTATTTATTTTTGAGAGAGAGACACACAGAGTGCGAGTGGGGGAGGGTCAGAGAGAGAGGGAGACACAGAATCTGAAGTGGGGCTCCAGGCTCTGAGCTGTCAGCACAGAGCCTGACGTGAGGCTTGAACTCATGAACTGTGAGATCAGACCTGAGCTGAAGGCAGACACTTAACCAACTGAGCCACCAAGGGGCCCTGATATGTTACCACTTTTGATGGCATTTTGACCTCACAGGTCCTTCTGTGCTTTTTATGCAAGGAAATTAGTAATATGCAGAATTTAGATTCCAGTGCAAGGCATTAGTGAAGAGATATTTTAGGAGACAGGCTGTTTCCTAAAGTCCCTGAAAGAACTTTAAGCATGGGGTTAACCTTGGTCATGGGACTTATCATATGGAAAGAGCATATGGTTTTGGTTTCTGGGGTCAGACATAACTACAGTAATGTGATTTTGGCCAAGTAAAAGGTAAAAGGAGAGGGAGTAAGTCTTCCTTAAAGGGCTGCTCTGAAGGTTAATACCAACTATGTGTTTGACAACACTGTCATAAATTATAATGGGCTACATGCCCTTTACATGCTATATTTTATTAGTAAAAGATAAAAGGAAGTAAATTTAAAAACAGATTCTCACCTTTCTTTAAAGGACAGCTCTATCAGGGCTTCAAGCTTTGTTTTAAACCCTAGATGTTTCCCTCTCCTGCCTCTGCTAAAATCATTTAACATTTCTGGGTTTCAAGTTCTTCATTAGTGACATATAGAATCACTGCTTCTTGTTATCACAAAAAGGATGTGATTAAATTAATGTTTAAGAAGTAAAAAAAAGGTAAACCTACTAGTTTCCTAGGAGCTTCATAGAAAAAGTGTTTACTGTGGGAGAAGAGAACAAAACCAGGAGAACAAGACCAAACATACCTGGCTAAAGCAAATACCAAAGACATGCACTCGAAAAAAAATGAAGTGACAGATTGAAAAAGGGAGAGTGGTATACAGCCTTAAAGGACTTTATATTTGTGGCTTTAATATCAGCCAAGGAAACTGGCAATACAACAGACCAACATCTCCCTTCACTATATTACAGGCATAAGTTTCCAAAACTGGTTAAAGGTATGTTATATGTAGCCTTTATTTGGCTGCATTGAGTTGAAAGTAACAGAGAATAGGCTATCTTTTCCATTTTATGAAGTCTTCTTTTGATGGCTTTACATACATCCTCCTTCCAGGTCAATATTCCTAAATCATAAAGTAAAAGTCATATTCAAAAAGGAAGTGTGGTCAGGCAGGCAGGGTTTTGTCATGGTATCCTTCTGTTTTGTCCTGCTCCTCCATCCACCACAACTTTAGGAGCTCAGGATCATTGGTTCCTCCTTCTTCTACTTTGGGTCAGCTACATCAAAGTCTGATCTTTTAGGACACTAGGATGACCTAGGGGCCTCATGTGTGTGACTCAACCTGCGAGATCCTTTGTCATATATTATGGAAAACAAAAATGGGCAGGGGATGATTTCTAATGATTTGATGAGACTACAGTGTCATAATTTGTGAGCTTCCTGATGTTTTTCACAGCTTTAGAGACAAAAATGAAGAATGGCAGTAATTTATTTGTTGCATCCTATCTGTTGTTGAGTGCCTACGATTTATGTACATGACATGGTGTGAAAACCATTAATGTTACTGTCTTTTTATATTTTCATTATGATTCTATAATGTAGATACTGCCCTGTTGCAGATAAGGAAACTGAGACTCAAAGAAGATAAATAACTCAGCCAAAATTACACAAATAGCACATGTTGGAAACAGGTTTAAAACCATGTTTTGGTGACTCCAATATTTCTGTAGCTAATGACTACATTATTCTGTCATTTAGAATATCTTCTCCATCAACCACCAAAAATATAATAAGCAACAACAAAAAAGTCAAATAGTCCCAGGAAGGTGTTACTTCGTTCCTTGGAGATAAATATCCCTCTCTATATTTCTGGTGAAAGTATGCAACCAACCAAACAAACAAAAAACAAAACAAAACAAAACCACCAGCATGTAGGCAAATTCAGTTACTGATTAAGATCAGAAAACAGAGTAAGGTTGCCTTAGCTAAAAATTCAACAGTATTTCTTATGAATGCTATTAAAAACTCAGAAATCTGGGGCACTAGGGTGGCTCAGTTGGGTAAGTGTCCAACTCTTGGTTTCAGCTCAGGTCATAATCTCACAGTTTGTGGGATTGAGCCCCTCGTCAGGCTCTGCACTGACAGTGAGAAGCCTGCTTAGGATTCTCTTTCTCCTTCTCTCTCTGTGCCCCGCCCCCCGACTCATGCTGTCTCACTCTCTCTCAAAATAAATAAATAAACATTAAAAAAAATCCCTCAGAAATCTAACTTTCATCATTGAAAATCAGTCTTTTCAAAAAAGAATCCTGGTAGGAGAGTAGTATATTGGTATAAAAGAGATTTGGCATTTTATAGTACTCACATGAAATAGAGGGTAGTAAATGTGGGGGAAAAAAAGCAGGAGAGAAGATATTTCAAAGTACTCTTGTGTGTGTTTCATGAAACAAAGCTGTGCTGATTATACCAGCAAAGCATTTTTAATTAGGGGTCTGTTAATTTTCAATATTCAATCATCTATAAACCATTCCAAATTGCATTTAGTTATATGAACTGAGTCCTCTTAGACTTTGAATCCTTTCAATTGACTCAAGCATGATGAAGATTACCCTTAGATGTTTCTGTAGTACCTAAGGGAGATTAAAGATGCCACTGCATAAGTTTTTTGAGTTTTGACTTTTCAAATATTTTCTGAAGAACTATACCTCCTAATGTACAGAATCTGGCGGTTTGATTAACTAACTAGTCCCACAAAGTATATGAAAAAAGCAGGAGGTAAACTGGTTCATGCTGTGCCCCAGAAGCAATTTGCATCATATTTGAGGCCACCTGACTCCACCAGTGAACAAGATACTCAAAAAAGATTTCTCAGGCTTTGACATTTTAGCAGCTATAGAATAGCTGAGGGCTGGAGTGTCATTAACAGATGAGACTTGTTCAAGTTACCGCATTTTCCTATTCTACCCAGCTTAATTGGCATGTCAGGCTATGGATTCATCCTGTGATAAAAGGCCAAATGTCTACTGATTCTCCCAGCCTGACTGGTGAGTTTTAAGGGGCTGGAGTTGCTTATAGATGATGAAACCATTCATTGAACCTTGCTATTGAAGTTGACAAAGAAGCAGACTGAGTGTAGGGAAGAGTGTTTCCACAAGCATTATTCTAGTTGTCAGACAAACTATCAAGAGACTTGGAGGAGATGTGGAGCCACTGGCTCATGTAATGCCTTTCTTTCTTTTCTTTCTCCCCTTTTTTCTCTTTTCCCTCCCTTAAGAATAGAGTGTATTCTGTACACTCTATTGTACATATTATGTACAATAATGTAACAAAAAGGTCCAAAGTTTCTTGGATAAGACAAGAATTTCAGTTTCTGAAATAGAAAAAAAAGCTTTGTAAAGAAGAAAAGTTCATTTCTAGGGGAAAAAATGTAATATCCTGAAATCGGGGAGGGGGGTTGTTTCTCTCCCTCTCTCTCCCTGTTTTTAAAGTTCATTTTATTTTGAGAGAGAGAGTGAGTGAGTGAGTGAGCAGGTAGGGGAGGGACAGACACAGGAGAGAGAGAGAATCCCAACCAGGCTCAGCACTGTAAGTGCAGAGCCCTACATGGGGCTTGAACCCATGAACCGTGAGATCATGACCTGAGCTGAAACCAAGAGTTAGGTGCTCAACTGACTGAGCCACCCAGGAGCCCCTATTTTTGGGGGGCTGTGCTAACACTGTCTCAGCCAAGGTCCCCTCCATGTTGTGTGTGTTCTGCAATATCCGCTGTCGAATCTGATGTGGTCTGGTCGATTGTTTTGATCCATCATACCTGCCCCAAAGTGCTTAAGTGATAGGGTTGAACTGTTGTAAAGAACCAAAAGAAGTGTATCAAGTGGGATAGGTTGGAGGCACATTTCTTGTCCATTGCATGGATAAGAAGATAAGGATAGTAGGGATTTCTGGAAACACTATAAAAGACATCTGAAATATCTATGCATCCTGGAGTGTTTGACCAGTTATAGAAAAGTAGTTGGAGCCTGTCATGAGTCCAGGTGATTGAAGGAAAGGATGAACAAATGCCAGTGAGAGATTCTAGGATGCATGGCCACAGGGTCAACATTAAATGCCTTTCAATGCCTCTGATTCAGTCACCTCTCCCATTTCCAGAAACTCACTACCTATTAAGTGCAATATATGAGCACAGTTTTATGTATATCTTCCTTTTGAGAAACAGTTAAGTATTTTTATCCAACTAAGCTTATGTCTTGATGGCTTTCAAGCTCTATCTTCTACTACTTCTTTTACATTTCTTTATTCTTTCATTCTTTCTTCCAGTCACACCAAATTATCGATTGCTACCTGGATATGTTTTCTGTTTCTGTGTTTTCTCATGCTGTTCTGCCAGGTAGTATGCCCTTTCTTCCATCTTCTTCCATCTGTTAGATCCTGGCAACTGTGGTGCCTCTTTTCCAAAGCCTTTTCTGATGTTCCCAGCCAAAAGATATCTCTCTCTCTCCTTTGAATTTCTCTTGTTCTTTTTCTCTCTCTGATGGAACTCATATTTTACCTTATGTCATGATTATCTCCTCTGCTTTAGAAAAAATCTCCTGTAGTGTCCCATCCTTAATATGAAAATATACTCTAAGAATCTAGCTATAATTTCTATCTTGTCAATAGAAAACAATGTAAGAAAACATGTTTTTCCAAGATGTTATTTTTGTTTAAATTATATATTTTTTAAGTTACATGACATTCTGAAAATGAGTATAGGGTAATGATAAAGTAAGAAGTAGCTTAAATGGAAGGAGTATATAGTTAAGAAATTCTGTGTGCCTAGCATAAAATGTCAATCAGTAAGAATTCAATACAATTTTAGTTATTTGCATTATATTCATTAGTGAATTTATTGGAAAAATGTAAATTAAAAGTCATTTATGGATGAGTAACTCAAATTATAATATGCAGGGTAACAAGGTAAGTATATAATAAGCTATCTTGGCTTTTACAACAACCACACATAATAGATATTATTATCACAGTTTACATATGATAAAGCCAAAGTTTATGAAAAGTAAAAAACTTGCTAAAGGGCATGTAACTAATAAATATAGACACCTATTCCAAAATCTGGCCTTAAAAATGCTAATCTTCAAAACTAACAAGAGAAATCTCAGTAAGAGGTAAAGATGAGGCAGCTATTGAAGAAGAGATACGATTCTCCTTCATTTATCGATTGATTGATTCATCTATTCGTTCATTTGGCAAATATTTTTGAGCCCCATACTAGCTACTGTTTTAGAGGCGAGGATGCAGCAGTGAACAAGTATATTTGGTCACAAAATTTCTAGCCATCACATCTGCATTCGAGGCAAAAGAAAGGAAAAAGGAAAGACATATTCTAGTCTCTCCCTTTTAAAGGAGTATTACTGAAAGTCATTTTTAAACCTTTTTCCTATGGTTTTTCTGTCCAGTACTTTATCACGTGACCACTCCCATCTGCAAGGCAGACCGAGGAATAGTTTTCAGTTATATTAATATTGCAAAAATATGTATTTGGGATTTTATTTATGGAAGAAAAATATACAATGACTAGTGATGGGCAACTAGCTGTCTCTGACACTCCTCTCCAAAACTATTGTACACAGAATAACCAGAGTGACCTGACAGTACTGTCTGGCTGTTACCAGTACCTCCAGTACAATAGCCCAGAACCTGCAAAAGGATTCCGAGCCCATAGCTGGGATGCCTGTCCTTTCTTCTTTGTTTGCTGGTCTTCTCTCTTCTTTTTCAGTATTTTTCAAGCTCACCATAGTTTTATATACAAGAGAATGGCCATCCTATTTCATTTACTCTTCTCTTTCAGCTCACATAAGATACACATATCTGTATAATCAAGGACAAACCAAGATGTTAGGGTAGCTACACAAGAGATTAATAATAGGAGAAAGGGAGCTAAAATAAAATGAAAGCAATAAAAAATGGTAACAGACAAATAAAAAAGCCTAAGTTAAATTTAAGTAAAAGCCAAAGGATAGGAAATTTTTATATTCAGCTGTTCAAGTCATTAAGAGTAGAGAAGTACTTTGTAATCAATATAATTAACTAATTTATCTATTTTTTTCAAAGAATGAACCAAATACTTTACTGAATATTTTCCCGTTTCCTGAATAACTCATTATTTTAGGGAAAAATTTTTACTTGGAAAAATGGTGACAAGTAATAAAAAAAAGGTATCTTTAAAAGTGAATGTCAGGGGCGCCTGGGTGGCGCAGTCGGTGAAGCGTCCGACTTCAGCCAGGTCACGATCTCGCGGTCCGGGAGTTCGAGCCCCGCGTCGGGCTCTGGGCTGATGGCTCAGAGCCTGGAGCCTGTTTCCGATTCTGTGTCTCCCTCTCTCTCTGCCCCTCCCCTGTTCATGCTCTGTCTCTCTCTGTCCCAAAAATAAATAAACGTTGAAAAAAAAATTAAAAAAAAAATAAAATAAAAGTGAATGTCATAATAGCAATACAGGAAATAGGAAATCTGAAGGTGTTGAATGTCTTTTGGATGTTTGAGTTAATATCTCTCAGCATCTGTTTCACTTTGTTTTCAGGAAGCAGCTGGAAGTTCACAGGTTTAAAAGAAAAGATTTAGAGGAAAAAATAGAACCAAATAGACAAGATGTGTTGATCATTATCAGCCAGCTATAGTTTATTTTGTGTATTTTAAAAATGGATTTAATTAGGCTGGTTGAGCAATGTTCCTCAGGCCTTGCTAATTAACTAATAAAGCCCCCATCACTCCTAATTGTCTTGAACAGGGACAATTACTGCTAAAATGAAACAGTTACTGCTAAAGGGAAATTCAACGTTTCTTAAAAATAACTATTGGACAATGTAAACAAATTTGTAGATGTCACTCACATGGAATAACTAGCTTATCTGATTTAAATTTGATCAAGGAATATAAGACATTAATATAAGAAACAAGAATGACAGGAATATATTTAAGTGTGTACACATATATGAAATGTACTCATATAGACATATTCATACAGGCACTTCTATAATTGATTGCTTTATTAATTTTTTAATTAAATATCTCCTTTCCAAACTAAAAGGAGACACCAATGGCTTCTGAACAGATATTAAAAAAAAACCAAATTAATGTAAATGAGGAGTAATTGTGACCAAAAAAGTTAACAGCAAATAAGCCAGACCGAATGTGCTTATTAAAAAGTACTTCAGGGGTGCCTGAGTGACTCAGTGGGTTGAGTGTCCGACTTTTTTTTTTTTTTTTTTTTTTCTCTTTCAACGTTTTTATTTATTTTTGGGACAGAGAGAGACAGAGCATGAACCGGGGAGGGGCAGAGAGAGAGGGAGACGCAGAACCGGAAACAGGCTCCAGGCTCTGAGCCATCAGCCCAGAGCCTGACGCGGGGCTCGAACTCACGGACCGCGAGATTGTGACCTGGCTGAAGTCGGACGCTTAACCGACTGCGCCACCCAGGCGCCCCTGAGCGTCCGACTCTTGATTTTGACTCAGGTCATGATTCCAGGGTTGTGGGATCAAGCCCCATGCTGGGCTCCAAGCTGAGCATGGAGCCTGCTTAAGATTCTCTCTTTTTTTCTGCCCCACTCCCACACTTGCATGCTCTTTCTCTCCCTAAAAAAAAAAAAAAAAAAAAGTGCTCTTGATCGCTATTGGTGACAAATCGGGGAAGTTGCATAATTCACTGTCCATAAATTTAGATCAATTCAATATCTTAGGAAAGGCACAACTATAACTAACCCTAAAATCAGATATGAATTTAAGGGTTTTCATATATATGTATGTACTATGTATAACAAACTGAACAATATATCAACAAATTTCTAGAATATTTTAAAATTAAGTTCCAATATATTCTAATGGGATTACATTAAATCATGATTCAATAACTGATAGTCCAATGTCTATATATCAGTTTTCCACATACTTAACTTAAATCTAGGGGTATATTTTAGACTATTTGAAGAATGAATGAAATGTACCCACTGAAGACAATTCACCCACAAATACTGGTTCAGTAAATTTATGTCATCAGAGATAGTTGACAATAGAGAAAGGGTATTTATAATCTGTATACTGACCCTACTTTTTATTAGTAATAAAAATTAATAGATTTTTTTTAATTTTTTTTAATTTTTTTTTATTTTTTTATTTTTTTTTATTTTTATTTTTTTTTAATATATGAAATTTATTGTCAAATTGGTTTCCATACAACACCCAGTGCTCATCCCAAAAGGTGCCCTCCTCAATACCCATCACCCACCCTCTCCTCCCTCCCACCCCCCATCAACCCTCAGTTTGCTCTCAGTTCTCAACAGTCTCTTATGCTTTGGCTCTCTCCCACTCTAACCTCTTTTTTTTTTTTTCCTTCCCCTCCCCCATGGGTTCCTGTTAAGTTTCTCAGGATCCACATAAGAGTGAAACCATATGGTATCTGTCTTTCTCTGTATGGCTTATTTCACTTAGCATCACACTCTCCAGTTCCATCCACGTTGCTACAAAAGGCCATATTTCATTTTTTCTCATTGCCACGTAGTATTCCATAGTGTATATAAACCACAATTTCTTTATCCATTCATCAGTTGATGGACATTTAGGCTCTTTCCATAATTTGGCTATTGTTGAGAGTGCTGCTATGAACATTGGGGTACAAGTGCCCCTATGCATCAGTACTCCTGTGTCCCTTGGATAAATTCCTAGCAGTGCTATTGCTGGGTCATAGGGTAGGTCTATTTTTAATTTTCTGAGGAACCTCCACACTGCTTTCCAGAGCGGCTGCACCAATTTGCATTCCCACCAACAGTGCAAGAGGGTTCCCGTTTCTCCACATCCTCTCCAGCATCTATAGTCTCCTGATTTGTTCATTTTGGCCACTCTGACTGGCGTGAGGTGATACCTGAGTGTGGTTTTGATTTGTATTTCCCTGATAAGGAGCGACGCTGAACATCTTTTCATGTGCCTGTTGGCCATCCGGATGTCTTCTTTAGAGAAGTGTCTATTCATGTTTTCTGCCCATTTCTTCACTGGGTTATTTGCTTTTCGGGTGTGGAGTTTGGTGAGCTCTTTATAGATTTTGGATACTAGCCCTTTGTCCGATATGTCATTTGCAAATATCTTTTCCCATTCCGTTGGTTGCCTTTTAGTTTTGTTGGTTGTTTCCTTTGCTGTGCAGAAGCTTTTTATCTTCATAAGGTCCCAGTAATTCACTTTTGCTTTTAATTCCCTTGCCTTTGGGGATGTGTCGAGTAAGAGATTGCTACGGCTGAGGTCAGAGAGGTCTTTTCCTGCTTTCTCCTCTAAGGTTTTGATGGTTTCCTGTCTCACATTCAGGTCCTTTATCCATTTTGAGTTTATTTTTGTGAATGGTGTGAGAAAGTGGTCTAGTTTCAACCTTCTGCATGTTGCTGTCCAGTTCTCCCAGCACCATTTGTTAAAGAGACTGTCTTTTTTCCATTGGATGTTCTTTCCTGCTTTGTCAAAGATGAGTTGGCCATACGTTTGTGGGTCTAGTTCTGGGGTTTCTATTCTATTCCATTGGTCTATGTGTCTGTTTTTGTGCCAATACCATGCTGTCTTGATGATGACAGCTTTGTAGTAGAGGCTAAAGTCTGGGATTGTGATGCCTCCTGCTTTGGTCTTCTTCTTCAAAATTACTTTGGCTATTCGGGGCCTTTTGTGGTTCCATATGAATTTTAGGATTGCTTGTTCTAGTTTCGAGAAGAATGCTGGTGCAATTTTGATTGGGATTGCATTGAATGTGTAGATAGCTTTGGGTAGTATTGACATTTTGACAATATTTATTCTTCCAATCCATGAGCAGGGAATGTCTTTCCATTTCTTTAAATCTTCTTCAATTACCTTCATAAGCTTTCTATAGTTTTCAGCATACAGATCCTTTACATCTTTGGTTAGATTTATTCCTAGGTATTTTATGCTTCTTGGTGCAATTGTGAATGGGATCAGTTTCCTTATTTGTCTTTCTGTTACTTCATTGTTAGTGTATAAGAATGCAACTGATTTCTGTACATTGATTTTGTATCCTGCAACTTTGCTGAATTCATGGATCAGTTCTAGCAGACTTTTGGTGGAGTCTGTCGGATTTTCCATGTATAATATCATGTCATCTGCAAAAAGCGAAAGCTTGACTTCATCTTTGCCAATTTTGATGCCTTTGATTTCCTTTTGTTGTCTGATTGCTGATGCTAGAACTTCCAACACTATGTTAAACAACAGCGGTGAGAGTGGGCATCCCTGTCGTGTTCCTGATCTCAGGGAAAAAGCTCTCAGTTTTTCCCCGTTGAGGATGATGTTAGCTGTGGGCTTTTCATAAATGGCTTTTATGATCTTTAAGTATGTTCCTTCTATCCCGACTTTCTCAAGGGTTTTTATTAAGAAAGGGTGCTGGATTTTGTCAAAGGCCTTTTCTGCATCGATTGACAGGATCATATGGTTCTTCTCTTTTTTTTTGTTAATGTGATGTATCACGTTGATTGATTTGCGAATGTTGAACCAGCCCTGCATCCCAGGAATGAATCCCACTTGATCATGGTGAATAATTCTTTTTATATGCCGTTGAATTCGATTTGCTAGTATCTTATTGAGAATTTTTGCATCCATATTCATCAGGGATATTGGCCTGTAGTTCTCTTTTTTTACTGGGTCTCTGTCTGGTTTAGGAATCAAAGTAATACTGGCTTCATAGAATGAGTCTGGAAGTTTTCCTTCCCTTTCTATTTCTTGGAATAGCTTGAGAAGGATAGGTATTATCTCTGCTTTAAACGTCTGGTAGAACTCCCCTGGGAAGCCATCTGGTCCTGGACTCTTATTTGTTGGGAGATTTTTGATAACCGATTCAATTTCTTCGCTGGTGATGGGTCTGTTCAAGCTTTCTATTTCCTCCTGATTGAGTTTTGGAAGAGTGTGGGTGTTCAGGAATTTGTCCATTTCTTCCAGGTTGTCCAATTTGTTGGCATATAATTTTTCATAGTATTCCCTGATAATTGTTTGTATCTCTGAGGGATTGGTTGTAATCATTCCATTTTCATTCATGATTTTATCTATTTGGGTCATCTCCCTTTTCTTTTTGAGAAGCCTGGCTAGAGGTTTGTCAATTTTGTTTATTTTTTCAAAAAACCAACTCTTGGTTTCGTTGATCTGCTCTACAGTTTTTTTAGATTCTATATTGTTTATTTCTGCTCTGATCTTTATTATTTCTCTTCTTCTGCTGGGTTTAGGCTGCCTTTGCTGTTCTGCTTCTATTTCCTTTAGGTGTGCTGTTAGATTTTGTATTTGGGATTTTTCTTGTTTCTTGAGATAGGCCTGGATTGCAATGTATTTTCCTCTCAGGACTGCCTTCGCTGCGTCCCAAAGCGTTTGGATTGTTGTATTTTCATTTTCGTTTGTTTCCATATATTTTTTAATTTCTTCTCGAATTGCCTGGTTGACCCACTCATTCGTTAGTAGGGTGTTCTTTAACCTCCATGCTTTTGGAGGTTTTCCAGACTTTTTTCTGTGGTTGATTTCAAGCTTCATAGCATTGTGGTCTGAAAGTATGCATGGTATGATTTCAATTCTTGTAAACTTATGAAGGGCTGTTTTGTGACCCAGTATATGATCTATCTTGGAGAATGTTCCATGTGCACTCGAGAAGAAAGTATATTCTGTTGCTTTGGGATGCAGAGTTCTAAATATATCTGTCAAGTCCATCTGATCCAATGTCTCATTCAGGGCCCTTGTTTCTTTATTGACCGTGTGTCTAGATGATCTATCCATTTCTGTAAGTGGGGTGTTAAAGTCCCCTGCAATTACCACATTCTTATCAATAAGGTTGCTTGTGTTTATGAGTAATTGTTTTATATATTTGGGCGCTCCGGTATTCGGCGCATAGACATTTATAATTGTTAGCTCTTCCTGATGGATAGACCCTGTCACTATTATATAATGTCCTTCTTCATCTCTTGTTACAGCCTTTAATTTAAAGTCTAGTTTGTCTGATATAAGTATGGCTACTCCAGCTTTCTTTTGGCTTCCAGTAGCATGATAAATAGTTCTCCATCCCCTCACTCTCAATCTAAAGGTGTCCTCAGGTCTAAAATGAGTCTCTTGTAGACAGCAAATAGATGGGTCTTGTTTTTTTATCCATTCTGATACCCTATGTCTTTTGGTTGGCGCATTTAATCCATTTACATTCAGTGTTATTATAGAAAGATACGGGTTTAGAGTCATTGTGATGTCTGTATGTTTTATGCTTGTAGTGATGTCTCTGGTACTTTGTCTCACAGGGTCCCCCTTAGGATCTCTTGTAGGGCTGGTTTAGTGGTGACAAATTCCTTCAGTTTTTGTTTGTTTGGGAAGACCTTTATCTCTCCTTCTATTCTAAATGACAGGCTTGCTGGATAAAGGATTCTCGGCTGCATATTTTTTCTGTCTAGCACACTGAAAATCTCGTGCCAATTCTTTCTGGCCTGCCAAGTTTCAAAAGAGAGATCAGTCACGAGTCTTATAGGTCTCCCTTTATATGTGAGGGCACGTTTACCCCTTGCTGCTTTCAGAATTTTCTCTTTATCCTTGTATTTTGCCAGTTTCACTATGATATGTCGTGCAGAAGATCGATTCAAGTTACGTCTGAAGGGAGTTCTCTGTGCCTCTTGGATTTCAATGCCTTTTTCCTTCCCCACTTCAGGGAAGTTCTCAGCTATGATTTCTTCAAGTACCCCTTCAGCACCTTTCCCTCTCTCTTCCTCCTCTGGGATACCAATGATGCGTATATTATTTCTTTTTAGTGTATCACTTAGTTCTCTAATTTTCCCCTCATACTCCTGGATTTTTTTATCTCTCTTTTTCTCAGCTTCCTCTTTTTCCATAACTTTATCTTCTAGTTCACCTATTCTCTCCTCTGCCTCTTCAATCCGAGCTGTGGTGGTTTCCATTTTGTTATGCATTTCATTTAAAGCGTTTTTCAGCTCCTCGTGACTGTTCCTTAGTCCCTTGATCTCTGTAGCAAGAGATTCTCTGCTGTCAGCTATACTGTTTTCAAGCCCAGCGATTAATTTTATGACTATTATTCTAAATTCACTTTCTGTTATATTATTTAAATCCTTTTTGATCAGCTCATTAGCTGTTGTTATTTCCTGGAGATTCTTCTGAGGGGAATTCTTCCGCTTGGTCATTTTG